>NC_143549.1:92575000-92883214 GCF_054136105.1 Typopeltis vanoorti
CATGTATGGCAACTGTAATGTTAGAAATATATGTACAAGTTTTATAATATATAATTTATTCCTGATGATGATGTGCCACAGAGCATAGAAAACGGATTGAAAAAAAATTTATAAAGAGATTTAATATATATATTAAATATATATATAGGGTGTCCCAAAATTCATGCAAGATTTAAATTCAGCGCCATTTGTGCGGTAAAGTGTTGCCAACGAGAAAAAAAAAAAGAAAGCGTGACCGCTGACAGTTCAGGGTTATTAAAAATGGAGCGGTACACGAAAGAACAGCGCATTTTCATTGTTGAGCAACATTTTAAAAATAATGCTTATTTTTCGAACAAAATCATCTTCAGCGATGAGGCTCATTTTCATCTTGATGGCTTCGTTAATCGACAAAATTGTCGCATTTGGGGTTCAGAAAATCCACGAGTGATTGTTGAGAAACAAATGCATCCACAACGCCTCACTGTTTGGTGCGGATTTTGGGCTGGAGGCATCATCGGTCCATTCTTCTTCGAATATGCAGCTGGTAAGGCAATAACAGTTAATGGTGCTCGCTATCGCGACATGATAATCCAGTTTTTGTGCCTAAATTGCAAGATATGGATGTGGACGACATGTGGTTTCAACAAGACGGTGCCACATGCCATACAGCCCGAGAAACAATTCAATTACTGCATGGATAATTTCCTGGTCGTGTAATTTCCCGTTTTGGTGATCAGAATTGGCCGCCCAGATCATGTGACTTAACGCCGTTGGACTTTTTTCTTTGGGGTTTTTTGAAGTCTAAGGTTTATGCTAACAAGCCCACGACTACCCACGCCTTGAAGGAGGAAATTGAGCGTTGTATCAACGAAATTCAGCCACATTTATGCAAAACGGTCATGGAAAATTTCGGCAAAAGAGTGCGTATGTGCCAGCAAAGCCGTGGAGGCCATTTACCCGATATGCTATTCCATGCATAACCCTATACTTTATGAATCAATAAGAAATTACAATTTTTAATTAAAAACCTGTGTTTTCTATCAAAACTACTTCTTGCGTGAATTTTGGGACACCCTGTATATATATATATATATATATATATATATATACTGTATAAACATATGCACTGCTTGGAAAGAAGCGAACAGACACCGTTGATTTCTTTCCAAGGTACCTCGTACTATGTAGCCAGTCACGTGTTGGTAGTTGGTATAAATCGGTATAAGTCAGTGCAACCGTGTCCAGGTGAAATGGTTGCGATAAGAGAACTGACGGGGTTTTAAAGAGGTGTTGCGATAAGACGCCATTTTTCAGTCCTCTGTTCGGCAAAATGTTGAAAAATTGAGCCATCCCAGGTCAACAATCCGCAATACCATAGTGATATTAAACCGCAGGGATTCAACTGCAAGTGCTACTTGCAAAGGACGACCCACCACACTTACCGAATGTGATCTTAGGGTGCTACGAAGGATAATATGTAAAAACCTCCATTCGTCGACCCACACGTTGAATGCGGAGTTCCGGGCATCCACCGGAACACACGAATCTGCACAAAAACATTCAGAACCGAGGCTCACACAATGCGTTTCCATGGTAAGACTGCAATATGCAAGGCCCACATTGCCCGAACCAGAATGCATTGTCTTCATTGGTTCAAGTAGCGTTTACAGTGTTATGGAGTGACGAATCACGCCACATCCTCTACCGAGCTGATGGACGAGTGAGGGTGTGGCGGATGCCTGGTGAACGTCTCTTACCAGAGTACCTAACCCTGTCTATGAAATTTGGAGTCTGCGGCGTAATGGTATGGTCCTGTTTTTCCTGGTTCGGCCTTGGACCTTTGTTTGTGGTACCACGAACATTCAACTCCGAGAAATATCTGAACGTTCTGGACAATGCAATGCTTCTTACTTTGTGGCATTTTTACGGAATTCTCTTTCAGTAAGACAATGCGCCGTGTCATAAGATGTGCTGCTGTAGCTGCGTGGTTTGTGGACCTGAACGTCATCATAGTTGACTGTCCTCCACAAAGCCCTGACCTCAAACCTATTGAACAACTGTGATGAACTGGAGCATCAGGTGAGATCAAGGGACTTTCGCCCCACAACAGTTCAGGACCTCATTATATGCCTACAGGAAGAATGGTCAATATAATAAAAGACAACCTTATATCCTTATAAGGACTGGCTTAAAGGGGCGAAGCAAGAATGCTTTTCATATTCCCCGTTATCTGTAGAGGACAGTGTAGGGATAAGGTGTTATTGAGCTATTAAAGCACTGATCATGGCAGGAGGGTAACACCAATATAGCCGAGCCTCAGTTAGAACTTCATTGGCTACAGCATTGCCATCCATTACCCTCCAAGGGTATTGGATTGGATTGAATGAATCAATCACCGCATCTCACGGTCGATTGATTCCCCCGGTTACTCAATCCTAAAAGACAACATATATATATATATATATATATATATATATATATATATATATATATATATATATATATATATATATTATTTTTCTGCGTTTTAATGATTAAGGTTTTTAAAATGTGTTTAAGATGCTGAATTTCTAATCGGAATACTGTAGTTCAGAATTTTGTATGAAAATGCTTTGCATCTTGTCTCTTCCAAACAACATTCCATAATTTTCATAATTTTTCTTCCGTCTTAAGGTATAACACCATCTCATAATGATTTATCTAATTCTTCTGCTACTTCTGCAGATTTTTCCACTTAAGTAGGGTCCCTGTTTGTGTTGAGTCTCCTCCACAACTTTCTGTCTTTGGCTGTAGCCACATCCAAGTTCTTCATCCTCAAGTCCTCCTTCACGATCTCCCTCCATCTCTTCTTTGGCCGTCCGCGCTTCCTCTTCCCCTGCACATCCATCTGCATGACCTTTCTTCCCACATACTCTTTCTCCTTCCTCATCACATGACCAAACCATCTCAACCTTGCCTCCTGTATCTTTGCTCCTAAGATCGTAACTTTCACCGTTCCCCTTACATTGTCATTTCTCAGATGATCCTTTCCAGTCACACCGCACATCCACCTAAGCATTCTCATCTCCGCTACCTCCATCCTGATGATGTTATTTTTCCTCAGGGCCACAGTTTCCAAAGCATACGTCATAGTTGTCTCACTACTGTCCTGTAAATTTTGCCTTTTAGATTGATCGGCACCCTCTTATCACATAGCACTCCAGCCATCTCTCTCCAGTTCCTTCATCCTGCTTGTATCCTGCATCCCACTTCCTTCTCGGCCTCACCATCCTCATTCATTGTTGAACCTAAGTATCTAAAGTCACTGACCATCCTGATGAAATTTCCTTCCAGCTCCAGATCTTTCTCCTGGCTGCCATCCACTTTGCAACACATATACTCGGTCTTACTTCTGCTCGGTCTCATGCCTCTCTCTCTCTCTCTCTTCCAGTACTTTCCTCCAACTTTCCAATTTGGCTGCCACTTCTTCTCTTGATTCTGCACACAGCACGATGTCATCTGCATACAACATAGTCCAAGGCGCGTCTTCTCTCACTTCCTCCGTCACCACCTCCATCACAATATTAAACAAGAACGGACTTAATGCAGACCCTTGATGCAAACCAACTGTCACTGGAAAACTTTCTGTCAGTCCCAGGCAGGTTCGAACACTTGACTTCACATTTCTGTACATCTCCTGCACCAACCTGACATATTTCTCCGGTACCTTCTTCTCCCTCAGACACCTCCAGACTTCTTACCTAGGCACTCTATCACACGCTTTCTCCAGATCAATAAATACCAGATGTAGCTCCAGTTGCTTCTCTCGAAACTTTTCCATCATCTGTCGTACCCCAACGATAGCATCTCTGGCCGATCGACCAGGCATGAAGCCAAATTGCTCCTTTGCAATCTCCACCTCCTTCCTCAGTCTTCCATCAAGAATTCTTTACAGGATTTTCATTGTGTGGGACATCAACTTTATTCCTCTGTAATTCTTACAGTCTTGTGCATCCCGTTTACCCTTGTAGATGGAGACAAGAGTACTTTTCCTCCATTCATCGGGTATATTTTCCTGTTGGCAAACTTTCATGAACAGGTCCCACAGCAGGTCAATTCACTTCCACTCTACTGATGTTCTGCACCATCCCCTCAGAAGGTTTCCCATCTTCTCTATGAGTCCTCGCATTTTCCTCATTCAAAAGTCCCTCAAAGTATATTCTTCATCTGTTTCTTATGTCCACATCCCTCCATAATATTCTTCCTTCAGCGTCTTGATAATGATTTATCTAATATTTCAGTCTAATAATGTTAACTGGTGGTAAACCCTACTGCTCTAATTTTGCTACGACTTACCACTTTATAATGACGTATTGTATAAATGTACATGTTCCGATTCTGCGTGTATTGAAACATTTCTAAAGTTTTTTATAATAGTAAAATTCTACTTCCTCATAAGCTTCATTTAAAATAAAAGTAAGAAAAGTAGCACCTGCTGACTTCATAAATTCATTCGTCAACTGACAATTCACTTTAAGCCAAACGTCTGCATAATAGCATTTGCAGACTGAACATCACCAAACTTAGTTCTATGTTGCAAGTATTTTTTTACTTGAACTGGTTCTTATTGTTCTCCTGTATTTTATGAGGTCGTAGCTTATTTGGTAAACTCATACGAGCTGTAACTTTGGGGAAAAACGTTATAACTTCGTGTAAAAATAACGAATATCGTTCTTTGCTACTAAAACAGCCATTGTTCAAATAAGGAGGAAAAAAATAGGAAAAAAAACTAATAACAACAAATTTATTTCAAAAACGTTTGTTGGTTCATCATTTCTGTACATCCGAACTTGAAATAAATAGCGATTCAAAGAAACGCTCATGGACCATTTAGAAAAAAATCGAAACAGAATACTTTGTCCTAAAAATGTGTTTTAGTGTTCAGTAAATGCTATTATTACGAGCATCGAAATCTTTAGACGTTTCTACAGCTGTCCAAGATCAATTTGTTTAACAATGCCACCGAATGAACGCTACAAACTACCTTAATAAAGCCAAAGTCACTCTTTTGAACCAAAATAAACTGTGACGTTTCTTGCTAACTTAGCAACACGAATCTATAATAGACATGCCAGTAAATTCTCCCATTTGGAATCCTTTAAGAATACCGATATTTGCTAAATATTTTTCTCCGGGTGCATCCTTCTCTGAAATTCTTTACGAAGTTATGCTCACAGATGAATGGGAGAAAGAAGAAATTATCTTTTTTTGCTATCCTCGTAAATAGATGAGATAGTTCAGTAGGAGAACCAACTAGGCTTATGATAAATGGGCAATTCTTTACAACAGCAGGGAAAAGAAGAGAAAAAGAAATGACCAAAGTTGGGTATGATGTTAGAGGACTGGTTCTCATCACTAGATTTTAGGCGTAGAAATGTGTTCTCAAACTTTTTCTTTTGACCATAACTAAAGACGAAGGAGCAATATTGCCTAAGTTATGGTGGGTGAAAGTGTTGGTTGGCGTGCGAGAATTATTAGTTCCTTTATTGGAGGTTAATATTTTTCTCACAGGACTTTGTTGTCTGTCACTGAGCAGGAGACTCCTCATTTCATAAGAAGAATGTACGTAGGAAGTCCATTGAAACTGCAGCCTTATCAAGACTGCTCATTCTGTAGCTTAAAATTAAATTGCAATTTATACAAAAGTAATAAAAAGTATATATTAAAATAAAATTAAATAAATAAATATTAATAATAAATTAAAAATAAATTATTATATTTCAAATAACAAATTATTAATAGCATTTATAAATACACCATTTATTTATTAATAAATTACTTGTATTAGTTTGGAAAATATGGCTCAATAACACTTTATCCCTACACTGTCCTCCACAGATAACGGGGAATATGAAAAGCATTCTTGCTTCGCCCCTTTAAGCCAGTCCTTATAAGGATTGTGTTTGTCTGTAACGTTCTATTAGCCAAACCTAAATATCTGTCATGTGTAATACAATAAATATATATAGAAATTAAATTTAGTTTCTAATTTAATTATAATGAAATTAGAAACAACATTTGAATAAATACAGTATTGCATGTATTAAAATGACATCTAGTAATTTCCTCTATAATAATATACAGTATTGCATGTATTAAAATGACATCTAGTAATTTCCTCTATAATAATATAATGACAATATTTAGTAGACAATAATAACACGTGTATCAGAATTATAATAGTTATCAGAATATTTTGTAGAATAAAAAATTCATAGACTTTTTTTAAAATAGTAGATTGCACAGTATTGCATTTAATACATGCAATACTGTGTTTATTGAAATGTTGTGATATTGATGATATTAAATCGGAGGGTAATGGATGGCAGTGCTGTAGCCAAGACCAGAGCTTATAGCTCAATAACACTACCCCCATCCATACATTTCCTTCTACTACAGATAAAGGGGAATATGAAAAGCATTCTTGCTTCACCCATCTAGCCAAAAAAAAATAAATAAATAAAAAATAAAATAAAATATTGAATAATAATATAACAGAGGTTTGAAATAAACTTATTTTCTAAGCCTCGTCTCAAGTTGGATATAATATACTCTTGGCAGTCGGAAAAAATAGACATGGGGAATAGTTCGCAGGCCCTCAAGTAGGTAAAGTCATTGAGTAGAAGAATTCGCATATCCCAATAAAGAAATTCCGAATAAAAAAATGAATTTTTCAATATATAGATGGTGGCTGTAAGCAACCATGGAATCTAATGGAAAATAAGAAACCTGGCAATAACTTCAATCAACTATATAATGGCGCTTCTCTCTCTCTCTCTCTCTCTCTCTCTCTGTGTGTGTGTGTGTGTGTGTGTGTGTGTGTGTGTGTGTGTGTGTGTGTGTGTGTGTGTGTGTGTGTGTGTGTGTGTGTGTGTGTGTGTGTGTGTGTGTGTGTGTGTGTGTGTGTGTGTGTGTGTGTGATCCTTGCTGTCTTTGTGAGCAAACATGATCCGAACTGTTGATTGCCTTCTGTATTAAATGTAAGGGTTAGAGGCCGTGCCATATTCATTTCAAATGGCTTTTTTCTAAGTAGAAATGTCTTTGGCAACTGAAGATTCGCACCAGCCTTCGACCCAAAAAAAAAAAAAAAAAAAGAGTAAACAAATCGATATCTCGCTTGCGCTATCAAATGGATTCTTTTATCGCAAAAAATGGAACATTTTATCTAGAAAAGATACTTTTGCAGCCTCTCAAATAAAGTAAATACCATACATATTTTAATGGATATTTTCACACAGAATTTTACATGAAGTGTCATGAAAAGTTTGTCAGCTAGTTCTATAGCGATATCACTAAAGGATATACAGAACAATGCGATCAAGTGATGTGCTTACAGATGTAAATTTAGCAACAACAAAATGCTTGTGGTTTTTATGTCGCCTGTGAATTGAAGCTTCTTCAGCGAAGAAAACTGTTCTGAACTAAAACCGCCGGAAGGAACGATGCAATGCAGTTTACCATTCAAAATTGTTTCAGTGTTTTATACAATGGTTTTTATAATCTATATATTCTATATGGTCTAACGGATTCTGTTAATATTCTATTCTATTATATATACCGCAATTTGTTAGTGCAGCTGAGTACTCTTACATATAAATAATTTTTATAGAATTAATAGGTGTAGAAATATTTAGATAAAATTTTAGGGCAACATCTTTTTTAAGGAATTCAATTATTATAATACGATTAAGTATAAAAGAAGGGATGACAGTTTAAAATGCATCAAAACTTTTGACTTCCATTGTGTATTCAGTTGTTATTGGCAACTGCAAAGTTCGTTAAATGGCTAAAAGGAATCTTTATCTCGTGAGAAATAAATAAGAAATAGAAGATGAAAAAGTGAGAGAGAGAGAGAGAGAGGGAATCTGCATGGCATACATGTAAATCAAAAAAAAAAAAAAACATTTCCTGCATAAAAGAGAAGTGGGCAAACACTTTCTTATTTCGTTCCGTACAAAACCATTAAGGCTGAGTTACAGTCGAGCCTAATGCACTGGTGGAATATTACTGGTAATGTTTTAACATAACTTTGGTTTAAAAGAAGAAAACATGCCTTGGTTATCCCCATGTGACACTTTTCTTATCTACTTCCTTTTACGCGACTTCTCAGCGCGTGTTGATGAGAGGACAATCTTGTCCAAGCGTCTTTTTTTTTTCTTTAAATATTTTATCAAAATATACGTTTGTGTTGTCATGTATTATATATGCTACGAATCCTTAAAAAATGCAGTTCATAGTATCATTCATTTTTAAAAATTTATTTCTTTATTTATTCGGTTTTCGATTTCTACACGTAAATTATAAATACGAATAAATACAAACAAAATTCATCGCATTTTAACTTTTTTCTAAAATTATACATAATAATCATTGTAAATACATACACACGAAAGATAAGACTATGTAGATCACTTATTTACTATTTTTGTTTCTCAATAACTTTTCAATATTTTTATAAAAAAGTAAGTATGCTCTGATTCAGATTTTTGTATGGGTTCATTTTGGTCTCGTAATAGACCGGATAAATCGCTTTGATTGAAAAGACCTGATAAACGTTTATCACGTTATAGACGGAATTCGAACCCGGTACAAAACGAAACTTTCTAGCCAAGGGCTCGTCTATACCAACGTTACGGAGACTATATATAATTTTGTAAGTGGTAAGATATTTTAGAGAGTATATCTGGTGTTGACTGTTCTGGATTTGTATGAAATTTAACTTTCAATTCTAACTATCACACATACTTTTTTTTTTCTGAGTTTTTTTTTTTTTTTTTTGAAAACTACTTCTTGACTACACTTCTAGATTAAATTGTACGGAATTTGTCAAGAAAAGATCTTTCCAGTAGCAGAGAGTCAGATTATTAAAAAAAAAAAAAAAAGGTGAAAGTTGAACTTTTGATAAATCTTTCACGCCGTCTCTACTTTATGCATCTCTAGAGAGTCGAAACCACCAACCAGACATAAAAAAAAATATTGTACAGAAATGTGGTAAAGTTAGGTCTCCGTCTATTCGCAACATAACAATATTTTTTTCGTTGTCTGAATTCCGGCACTAAAAACTTGTTGACAGATTTCATCGAGCCTATTTGTGTACTCATCAGACAGTTTGTGTGTTCTAATACAAATCGAAGACAACCATGGCGGTTGTGCAGGCTTCGAGCAAAATAATTTCAGGTGACGAAAAAAAGATTAGGGAATGGCAAAAGAAGATAATAGACTTGTTTATGAGAATGGCGAGGCATAAATCATCGATCAGTAGACATTCACAGCAATTTATCGAATATCAATAACATCTCCATGGCCAGGTGATTTTTTTAAGTGCTTGGAGAAGAGATCTTATTCAAGTCCAGTCTGTCATTAGATAAATTTCACAAGCCTTTTTCAATGGGGGAACTCGTCATGTGCAGAATAAAATTTATATGTTCATACGAGACTGGAGAATTCACTTGCAGTTGACAATCTCTATAATTATTCCTCAAGTCTTGGTTATCCCCATGTGACACTTTTCTTATCTGCTTCCTTTTATGCGACTTTCTCAGCGCATGTTAATAATGGAAATTACATCCACGTTTTTCCATTCCAAGGCCACGCAAATGTCTCTCATCATATTAAGGCTCATTAAAAAGAAAAAACCCAATTAGTTATTAAAATTATTAAAAAATAACCATTCTCAAGAAAAATATCATTTAGACCGTTAGAAAAAAAAAAGAAACATTAATTTTTTAAATTTGAAATATATGAAAGACGATAGCACTGCATTGAAATATTTAAAAGGTTATAATGAAACCTTTGACTCTCTTTATTTTCTTGAAATGTTTCTTTTTTTTTTCTTTCATTTCTTTAGGAAAATTAAAATTGCTACATACGCAGAACGTTATTGTCTATAAGGGTGAAGCAAATGCTTTCATAATCCATGCTATCTGATAAGGTTACTGTGTAGGGGAATAATCATTACACAAGTTTGTATTATATTATAATTATTATTATTTT
Source organism: Typopeltis vanoorti (assembly GCF_054136105.1). Taxonomy (NCBI): domain Eukaryota; kingdom Metazoa; phylum Arthropoda; class Arachnida; order Uropygi; family Thelyphonidae; genus Typopeltis; species Typopeltis vanoorti. The sequence goes on from NC_143549.1 coordinate 92,585,015, forward strand.
TTTATATTATATAACATTCCTTAAAAGGACTGGCTTAAAGGGGCGAAGCAAGAATGCTTTTCATATTCCCCGTTATCTGAAGAGGACAGTGAAGGATAGGGTGTTACTGAGCTATATAAAGCTCTGATCATGGCAGGAGGGTAACAGCAATAGTCGAGCCTCAGTTAGAACTTCTGCCATCCAACACCGTCCCAGGATACCCATTTTAATCGCCTCGTACGACATTGGGCTATTCTTATCCCGGCCACTACACGGGAAGTATATAACATTATGTGTATTATATCATGTATATTATGTGATTATTTATATTATACAATGGTGTATGTTTATATTATGTGATTTTATATTATACTAGGGGGATCCTCCCCCTGACGTCTACTACGCCCCCCCCCCCCCGTGTTCCGGATTGGTAGGCCGGTTCTCGTTGAATTCTGATGACTCGAATTTTGAAGACTCGGCACTCAGGGTAGCCCCTGAGTTTTAAAACGTTTCAAATAACTTGACAAAAACGTTACGTTACAAAGAAAGAAACGTTGCAAAAAACGAAAACGTTACATAAAAACGTTACAAAAAACGTTACACAAAAACGTTACAGCCTACATCCGTTTCAAGCCGACGTCACATCCGTTTCCAATTTCAGCTTATCATTTTATAATATAGAGTAGATAACATTATATAATATAATATATTTTATTTATATTATATGATAGAATATAATAAGATATTTTATATATAATGTAACCATATCAAAAATTGATACATTATGGGCGTTTTATTAATAATAATAAATATAATATAATAATAATAATAATATTTAATAATAATAAAAATGACGGATAATTTATAAAACATATAAAATAAAAGTTTTATTATGCATATATATTATACTAGGGGGATCCTAGTATAATTATATATATAAATATATACATATATATATATATATCATATTATATTTGAAAATATAATTAAAACACCATTTAAAAATAATTTTATTTTATATCTTTATTTATACATTTTGTATTTCATTTTATTTACACGTTATATATTTATTATTATAATATATATATATATATATATATATATATATATATATTCATGAGCATTGGCATTCAACCATAATAAGCCGAAACTAGTTGTATCATTATAGTTTTCTAACTTATTCTCGGTTTGTTAGTCATTAAATATCTTTTATATATATATATATTATTTTATTTTATTTTATTTTATTTATGTGTTATATATTTTTTATTATTTTATGTGCAGATTCGTTATTTATTAATGTATATGTATATATTTATATTTTTATTACATGTCGTTTTATATTTAATTTAATTTCTATATGAGCGGTTATTTGTGCGTACTTACGTTTATTATTTATAATATTATGTAATAAAATAAATGAGACGAAGGGTATATTTTTTAATGTCATTTTCTTGTTACCATTAAAGGTTTCGTATGTCGTCGATCTTTGCAATCGTATTCGAAACACAATTCAATTAAACAGAATTATCTTACGAAGATAATACAAATAATCCAATTCAGATTTTTCACTTCATTTTCACATTCCAGTGGGACTTTAGAGTCTTTTTTTTTTTCCATCACCATCCTCACATCCCAACAGCCCCGAACTCTTCTTTCTTTTTCATCTTGCACTGCTCTCTCATCTCCGCCTAACAATTACGTCACACTATCATGCCTGCTCCGCTTCGACTGTCCAATCGTGAATCAAGAGGGAACAGAGTCGAGCTAAGAAACAGAGCGAGCGTGCGAGAGGAACTAAGAGCGCGAGCAAATGAAAACTGGCACTGCAGCAAGAGGCTTGCTTCAAGGTCCTTACATATTGACACCAAAGCGTGACCGCAACCGAGCACGCGAAAGCAGAGTACAACCCCCCCCCCCCTTCCTCTTGAATTCTTCGAACGCTTTCCTCTATTTCGTCAATCTGAAGCTCAAATGTTCGCGGCTGAGTTCAGTGTTTGAAGAGAACAATAACTCGATCGGTGTCATCGTTCAAAACATCGTACGCACCGAGGCTTTTGTGGCATTCTCAAGTTTTGTACATTCAACTTGAGCAACAATATTAAAGGTAGGCGATTTCATTTGTTTATTGAAATTATTTGTTTCCGTAATATTTTCATGCAGAATCGTAAACCCCATAATGGCATTTTATTCATAATTCGATGTTCGACATAAACCACATCCCTTTTTTTAAATGTTTTTGCTGAAACTATTGCTCATATTTATTATCTTTAAATATATAAAAAGTTATATTTAAATATATATAAAATTTATAATGTAATTTTTACTATTTAGTTTATTCATTTATTTAATTTTATAAATTAACAATTTCTCCAATATTTTTTTCATACGTAGTTGGATGGGTGTTGATATCAATCGACCGTGAGATACGATGATTAATGATTAATACCCTTTGGAGGGTAATGGATGGCAATGCTGTAGCCAATGAAGTTCTAACTGAGACACGGCTATTGCTGTTACCCTCTTCCCATGATCAGAGCTTTAAAAAATATATTACGTATTTTAATGGAGGAGGGGCTGGAATCGACCGTGAGATGCGGTGATTAATATACCATGGGAAGGTAACGGATGGCAATGCTGTAGCCAACGAAGTCCTAACTGAGGCTCGGCTATTGCTGTTATCCTCCTGCCATGATCAGAGCTTTAATAGCTCAATAACACCTCATCCCTACACTGTCCTCTACAGATAACGGGGAAGATGAAAAGCATTCTTGCTTCGGCCCTTTAAGCCAGTCCTTATAAGGACTACGTATTTTAATCATACACGTAAGGATGATTTTGAGTGCCGAATTAATTGTATTCAATTTCGCCTCTTATAGCTAGGATTAAAAATAATTTAGAATTCATTCAAAACAAGACATTTGAAAATCTATTCGAAAATTAAAACATTAAACACGGAGGATTTGTACACCAGCAAAGTGAATATTTTGTTATTAATTAATCGAGGTTAATTATCTGAATATAATTAGATGGAGTTTGTATATAACGTAAATTAATCGGCGAATGTCTTTTGTGCACTTAATCGAATGAATTATTGATGATTTTCAAGTTTTTACAATCTATTTCCTTTCTTTATTTCAATTCATCATTGTGTTTTTGATTGAATACTGAAAATATCATTAATGATTTTATTGTCACAACTTTGCGAATTCCTGCATTGAAGATGTAGATAAATATGTACATTGAAGCTAATGAGTTTGAGATTTGCAAAACATAGAAAAGTCTGCCATTACAAGCAATATCGTGACTTCTGAGAGAGCTTAAATTTGGTAAATCTTCATCTCATCTTTTAAGTACGCGTAAAGGTTATTTTGCGCCTCTCTCTCTCTCTCTCTCTCTCTCTCTCTCTCTCTCTCTCTCACACACACACACACACACACACACACACACACACACACACACACACACACACACATACACTTAATCCAATCTTCTCTAATTTTCTAAGCACGTTAATTGTTGCTTCCGTGCTACAAGATCATAGGAATATCTCATTAAAAGGCCACATTATTTATTTTAAAAATAGAAAGCTATAAAAAGCTTCCTATTTGTAACTAATGATCAGAAAGAACAGTCAGCTACAGCGATAACTCTTTAGAAAACGGAAAAAAGAAAGAAAATAAAAAAAAAACCTTCGAGACCTGTGACCTACCACTTACCCTCCTTGTGTATCTAGCACTCTTCTCGTAAAAACAACAAGGCAAATCTCACACGCCAAGTTATTCTGTCATAATTAATGCTTCGTTAACATAGATTTAGATAGCCATCATATGTTGACGATTCAACTAAGTCATTATCTGAGTCAATTAGCTTCCTTTTCTCGCAGTTACTCCGTTTTTAAAACAACTTTTTTAGGGGGGAGGGAATTATACGAGGCATTCCTAAAAAATTAGCAATAGTAATTTCTTTTCCCTAAACCGCTAATCTATTTACTGTAATTAGAAACAAAAATTTTCAGTTGACGGATTTACTTTACGGTTAAATATTAGTTTATGAGCGATTGAATAACATATGAGTGAGAGAGAGAGAGAAGGGGGGGGGGAATAGAGAGAATATTGTAATACACCTGCTTGAAATGAACGAGTCCATTTCTCAAACAGTATTTAACGCCGAATGCAACTGTAGGATGACACGGCATGCAATCTAAGTATGAACTTAGCGAAATACTCGATTTTCAGCTGAATAATAATCAGTCATGCAAACTGTCCAGAGAGACACCTCTGTTAAGAGTGCCTTTGGCTACACCACCATTTATCAATACTATGGAAACTAATTCGCGGAGAGACTCCGGAGCTAAGAAAGCATGCGCTAGTTTAATCCGGCGAGCTTTTATTTTGTTGCAAGATTTCAATATAGCATCACGTTTTCTTTTCTTTAACTCCTTGTTTCTTAATTTTGTCTCCTGTGCTCTACTATAACTGTAGATTGTGTGTCTGTAGGCTAGATTTCCTGGGTTTTTTTTTTTTTTTACTTTTGTGGGAATAAAAAAAAAAACTATTTTGACCTAAGGAAGATCCTTCTACCTTCTTATGAGATCAATAAATTCACTTTCGTTTGAAAATTATTGGATTAAGGTTCTACGCATCCTATGCGGAAACTCTACTCTACTCAAACGTTCGCAGTATTTAGACATGATGTCAACTGCACGGTCACGAATAGTCATCAAACATCTGAATTTGAAAAGTAACTCCAAACTCCAGTTTCAGTATCTGCAGTCCGATACTGAAACTGAAAAATCCTCATATTGGTGCGCAAATAGGACTGGAATGCACTTTGAAATAGTAAAGCACTTACGAGAAGGCTACTTAAGGCTCGCCTATTTTCTTCTTTAGGAAGTAAAAGTGTTTGCTGCACGTCATTTGATAGAGGTAAGTACATCCTACGGTTATAATGGAAACAGGAAAACAGCATCTTACGGATCTTAGACAAGTATCAATAAATTGAGCTATTATTGGTTCACACATGACTAAGAATTAAAGACCGGAAGTGGGATTTTGTCAAGCTAGCCAACCACTTAACTCCCCCAATAAATAGAGTGGTCGTCGTCGCTGATAGCAAAAATCAACTACTATTGGCACCAAATCTCCATTACGTTATCAATGGTTACCAGCTTGTTTTGTCCGAGTGATAAGCGTGTCTACTCTTTATCAGTAAGCTATGATTCGAATCGCTCTATGGTATAGTGGTAGATAATTTTTAATTGCCGGTGTAAGACTGACACCACCCTGCCAATTGGAAGGCTGAAGTGGACTGGTAGAGTGCCATGTTTGGACTTTAGACACTCACTCGCCCACTTGACTACTAATGTACGATAGGTTATGACAGGATTACATACTTTCATGGGTCGGGTATACATAATTTAAAAAAAATAAAAAAATACCATTAACCAATGCACAACAGAAATTACCGTGATAAATTTCATTGTAATGATGATTTGTGAAAAAGAGATTTTCATTAAATTTATAAAAAGAATAATTTACTGTCTTTTAACGGGTACAGAAAATATCTCAAAGAAAAAAAAAACAGAAAAGAAAAAACACTCATCAGACTATCCATGGATCTCAACGACATTCTAACTTGATGATCGATCACTCGTCACTTGTCAGTGTTGCGATATATCCACGCGCTTTTCTTGATGGCTCAAAATCAGCTTCGAAAGTTTTCATGACGAAGAAAGCTCTTCAGGAAACGCATTATCCGTAGGAAAATACCAGGAGAACGGCAAAAATCAGAAAAGTTTTCTTTCACACAGATAATTTGCCGTACACAGCTGGTACCTACATTCGGGTAGTGAGTGAGAACAACAGAAGAGAAAATAAGTGCCCTGTCTTCAATGCTGGACACAATCGGCACGTGTTGTGTTCAGATTTCCCAATAAAGAGGCTTGTCGGATATGATGATGACGAATGTAGTTCACAGTAGAATCAATATTTGCGCAATGCCTGATGGGAAATATTCTTTTTAATTTCATTACATTTTCGAGGTGTTGATTTCCTTAATCAACACCTGATAAGAAATCTTCAATTCTTTAGAATTCTGAATGTTACGTTGCAGGTCATTTGTTGGAGTTGCAATAGGATATCTGTAAAATCTTCTTTGAAGTTTTCTTAACTATATATTACTCTTATTTAATAAGACGAACATGGAAAATAAAGTGGTGGATAAATTTCCTCGCTCCGTTTGCGAACATCACTCCTTATTGGAGGCCTGAAGTGGCTTGTGTTTCATTAGTATTAAGTATTAAGTTCAGTATTTGGTCTCTAGAATAGGTTTTCTGGATTATATAACCTTTAGTTTATATAATTTAGTTTATTTACCTATTGTATACTAGCGTAGGATAGGTTTACTGCCTTTTATAGAGTTTTACGAAAAAAATATGAAATAAGGTTTATAAATTTAGAAAATAAAGCTTAAATATCGAACATAGTCAAGGAATCTCAAGACATTGCTTCCTTGTAATGGTTTACAGGGTAGTTAGCGTATTCACTCTCCAAACAACAAGTTGTGGCTTCGAATTCTGCCATAGGCAACGTTGTTTATGATTATATTTAAGTGTAGAGATTTCCTTGCTAGGTGCGAGACCACGCTGTCCCACTTATTGGTAGTTTGAAGACGTTCCATGTTTGATCTCTAGATAAGAATTTCCAGGCTAAGTAAATATAACAAAAGAATACAAAAAATTGTATAAAATTAATTTAAAAATCCTTGGAGCCTATCCACGATACTAATGAACCACAGGTTTACAGTCCTTCCTGGATAGAAATCACGTACAACGTATAGAACCACGTCTCAAATACTAGTTGCAACTGTCAAAACTATTCCTCTTAACTATTTTATGTTAGTAAAAAAATAGTTAAGAGGAAATTTATTTTATCTGGAAAATTTCACGTGTGTTATTATCCTTGACTTTCCTTTTAAGTTTTACTTGTATAAATGTTTCTGCAAATATATCTAACAAAAATAGCTGTTCCTAGTCTGAAAAATAAGTTACAAACATCCTTTCATTGATTACCAATATGATGGAGCCGCTGATGATTTCATAGACTGTAATTTCGATCAGTAACTCTATTGCCAATTTTCTGAAGGTCGTTCAGAGCGTGACATTCTAAAGAAAAAAATTTTTCCCTTCTTCGAACTTAGCAATAGCATTGCAAATGACCTCGGAAGGCAAAGGTTGCGCCTTGTCCAGTTAATGAAACTCTTTCAGTGTTAGATGTAGTCGTCCACAGCAATCAGTAGCACTTCCATGGTAACCTTAGCGTATCCTTTTACTTCTGAACGCGTATTTCTTTACGTGCGAGTTGATTAGAAATGGGATGGGTTTCACCTTCTATCGTTACCATGGGAATAGACAATAGCGTAAGAGACAAGGAAGTACCTTTAAGTGGAGAACTTTTATTCAGACTCCCGATTTAACAGAGAAATTCTTTTTCTCCGTCTACGAAAACGGCTTCCTTCAACCTGATCACGTCAGCAGAGTATGACCTTCTGCACGCAGTCTAATGAATTAAGTAACGTTCCTCAACTTGATGTGTGCGTTCGTTAATGTAAGATGCATTGAAACTTCTTTTCGAAATCTTTGTTGTAGTTGATGAGCTTTTCACTGCTGACCATTACCATAACAGAGGATATTCTTTATCTAGAATCTCTATGGAATCATTAGAAGAAATAGAATCCTTCTGAGTATAACGTATCGACTGTGATCAGCAGGGCGAGTTCATTTCTGTTTCTAGAGAAAAAAAACGTTGGCGCTGGTCGTCAAAGGACCTGTTGAATTTAAGTTTGTTTATTCCTTTGAAGTATTGATTTTAACTATTTTCAGAAAAGGTGTAGTTATAAAATATAATTTTATTTTAAATATTTTAAGAAAACAAGCTAATAAGACATTTAATATGCTTTTAATATTTATTTTCTTAAAAGTAATAGAAAATATAATTTAATAAAAAATAAATAAATTTTATTTAACATACCCTTTTACTTCTGAGCGCATATTTCTTTACTTGCGAAGTGATTAAAAATGCAATGAGATTTTACTTTTAAGTAAAACTTAAAAGAAATGTCAATTATTAATACTAAAATATTTAGTAATAAATAACAATGAAGAATGTTAAAAAAATTAAACAGAAATGACGAGAAATAATAATCGTTCTAAGTTTTCAAGAACACCTATTTTTTTCTTCAAATATAAATGTCCAATAATGTTTTGGTTTTAATTGTTTCATACTACAAATACATTTTTTTTTCGATAAAAAAAGTTCGATTATAGCGTCGTTAAATTAAATATGTGTGAGAAATATATATATTTTCTTGAAAAGATAGATGGAACTCAACATTTGCTGGATTTCATATCAGGCTACACGTAAATTCCAATATAAACAAAACTACAAACATGAAATCAGCATGAAGTCTTATTGCAGCTAAAAACTAACATAAAAATCACACTAAAGGAAAAATAACCATTCTTTTAAAACTAACACTAGCTGGATTATAAAATAATTTCATGCATAGTTCTTATATAATGAAGTACTTAGTTTGCTGTGGAAGTAGGTAAGCTTAGAATGGATTTCTTAGAAATCGTATTAGTTTCAAACACGTAAAACAAACTCCTCGAAAATTACGGAAAACAAACGAAGAAATATTTATGAAGCATTAGTCAACCCTACTTGTATTGTTATGGTAAATGCTATATTTCAATCAGGAACTCTTATAAATCAAAATTCATATTATACACGTAATAAAATAAATAATTTGTAAACTAATAATTCCAATCAACTAAATTTAATTGCTTCTCAAGAACAATTAAACAAGAACATTTCGATACACCAAAAGATAAATACTATAGTTCTGCCTTTTGTGTCACATTAGAGGGGATAATTTGGGATGATCAAGATAGATCAATCAATCGACCGTGAGATGCGGTGATTGGTCCATTAATGCCCTTGGGGGTGATGGATAGCAACGCAAAGCTGTACCAATGAAGTTTAACTGAGGTTCGGCTGTTGCTCTTATCCCCTTGGGCGATGAGTTTTTGAGTTCGCTCTCTTAAGGTTTTTGCCTTAAGGGAGCACTTTGAGTCTCCGGGGAAGGTGTTCTCCGGCACGGCCCGCTGAGGGGCTTTGTCGGTGAATTATTTTCCTCGGAATTTGAGCGGTTCTGCTCAGTGGTCGGGGAGCCCGTCACTGAGTGGAACCAACGCTGAGATTAGGACGGTCTTTCGCCCACTATGGAGTGGCCTAGAGATCGTCCGTATTTTTGAGATTTCACCTTTACTTACATAGTCGGTGATTGATTTCATATGAGATGCCCATATAGGGTAACGGATGGCAATGCTGAACCAATGAAGTTTAACTGAGGTTCGGCTGTTGCTGTTATCCTGGGTTAATGAGTTCGCTCTCTTAGGTTTTGCCCTAAGGGAGCACTTTGAGTCTCCGGGGAAAGTGTTCTCCGGCACGGCCCGCTGAGGGGTACTTGCCGGTGAATTATTTTCCTCGGAATATGAGCGGTTCTGCTCAGTGGTCGGGGAGCCCGTCACTGAGTGGAACCAACGCTGAGATTAGGACGGTCTTTCGCCCACTATGGAGTGGCCTAGAGATCGTCCGTATTTTTGAGATTTCACCTTTACTTACATAGTCGGTGATTGATTCACTCAATCCAATACCCTTGGAGGGTAATGGATAGCAATGCTGTAGCTAATGAAGCTTTAACTGAGGCTCGGCTATTGCTGTTACCCTCCTGCCATGATCAGAGCTTTAATAGCTCAATAACACCTTATCCCTACACTGTCCTCTACAGATAACGGGGAAGATGAAAAGCATTCTTGCTTCGCCCCTTTAAGCCAGTCCTTATAAGGACTATAAGGACTAATTTGGGATGGATGAGGAGCAATCGACCGTGAAATGTGGTGATTAATACCCTTGGAGGGCAATGGATGGCAATGCTGTTGCCAATAAAGTTCTAATTGAGGCTCGGCTATTGCTGTTACCGTCCTGCCATGATCAGAGCTTTAATAGCTCAATTCTTGCTTCGCCCCTTCAATCACTATCCCTAATTTGGGATAGTGATTTCCATCGTGATCACTGAAGTAAAAACTTTATGGAAGAAAATTGTAATTATAACTGTTGGAGAATCTGTAGAAAAAATGCAGGAGAATACAACAAGCGAATATCTGAAGTCAACAATAATTCTCTGAGCCAAATCCTCAACCTTCTCTTCCCGAAGATCATCACATCCTGTTTATGTGTCTCCACTAACTTGCCCCGACTTCCCTTCCAGTCACCCCACTCACATTCACTTAGTGGAAATTCCCTTCCCCCCCCCCATCTACAGCTATCTCACTTTATCCATAATGACATCTTGGCAGGAACTGGCGGTATCTTCCCGCTGTTTGTGTAAGAGTCAATTTGCTGCATACCCTTTATGGGTCATTCTAGGCGGCGTCATTAATTTCTATTTTGTGAGCTTCCATATTTCACCTCAAGGAATCTAGATACCTCCCCCTACCCTAGATCCATTCTCACACAGTAATATGATTACGAACATCATTCTTCCAAGTTCTGAAGATGTTTTATCGGGCTAATGTGAACTCAAAATTATCCCCTTTCTACCTCCCCTTCCACATTTATTTCCATTTAGTTTTTTGCCTTTCAGTTTCGCCATTAAAATCTCTTAAGAATCGGAAGAGTGCTATTTTTCACAAAGAAGATATTTGTATGAAGATAAATTAGTTATCTTATTTGATATCGTGTTTCCCGTTCAATAAGGTCACAAATAAAAAAAGTTCGTGATTGTCTAAAATAAATCTGCGTTCTCTGAAAAAGACATTAGTATTTGGCAATGTAAGAGAGTTACAGTGTGGATTTAAACCTATTTTTATTTAAATTATAAATAATTCAATAAAAATATAAAAATTTATATAAATATTATAATAAATAAAATATTAAAAATTAAAATAAACAAAATATATATCTAAATTTTAATTCAAATTATTTATACAGCAATTTTATTTTTATATATAGTAACATTAAAATATTTTCAGTGTTATTTTTGAATAATGATTACCTCCTCTTTTGCTTAGTGTGTGCTTGTTATCTTAGAAGTTAGTGATCATGTCTGATGTAGATTATTATTATTATATCTGTGAGTGAGAGTTGGGGTCAGTTTTTAATGTGAACGGACGTATTATTTTAGACTGAGCCTGATTAATTTGTTTACATGGTTTTTAACGAAACGCGCATTGTACTGGTGCAGACACAGTTTGTTTCCTACTGCTTCTCCCTCTGCATGAAACATGCAAGAGGTCTAATGGCCGGTAGGCTCCACCCGCAATGAGAACCAGTGGTGGATTTATGGTTTTATTTAGGGAGGTAGGATTTCAAGCTGTGGCCAAGTGATTTCGTGACACTCCTTTTCCGTACTGTAGGACAGCTAGTTGTATTTTATTGCTGGTAGACACCTGAGAGTGGCTACAGGATTTGCTAGCGGATCCTCAAGGCTACAGGATTACTTGCAAGTTGCTCGGGACACCTGAGCAACCTCCGCTCTCTCTTTTAATCACAAATTAAGCCAAATCATGGACACTCCATGTGATGAGCTAGACTTCAAACAGCTATTGGCAGTCTTCAAGCATGTAGGTGGCCTGTTTCAAAGAAAATAGCCAGGAAAGGTAGCAATACACCAAATAACAGAGGTTGAATCAGAGGACTACCAATCCCCTGACCCTCTCCCCAGCACTTCTCAAGATAACACCAGGGAGATTATGTCGTCAGTTACCCACCAGCCCCTAGTGGACTCAGATGACTCTACAGACTATGAGGTTGTCAGCAGAAAGAAGCGCAAGAAGGAGTCGCCAGTTGCAGAACCTGAAATAATACCTCAACCCTCGGAAAGAACAGCTCCAATGGACTTAACAGCACAACCTAATGAAAGAATAGAGACTTACTCCAGGGCACAACCCAAAGAGAGGATTCCACCAGTAATTTTAAGAACAAAAGAAAAATGGTGTTTAATTACAGAGACGATGAAGAACACAAACATCAAATTTACATCAGCCAAGAGTAGAGATGAAAGAATCCGGATTCAACCAGAAGGAGCTTCGGACTACCGCCGGCTCACCAGACTTATGGACGAACTGAATGCCCCATATCACACGTTTCAGCTTACGAGTGAAAAAAAAAATCTAAAAGTAGTTATCAGAGGTTTGGCTGAAACCATACCAGCTGAAGAAATAGCTACTGACCTCAGATCACGAGGCCTTGAGCCAATTAAGATTTCACGCATGTACCGAGCAGACAGGCGCCCCATGCCTCTGGTCTTAGTCGAAATCAGTAAAGACCATAGAGAAATTTATGACCTTAAAATAGTCTGCAAATTAGTCATCAAGACCGAACCTCTCAGAAGAAAGACTTCAGCTGGTCAATGCCATCGCTGTCAAAAATATGGGCATGCACAAAAACTATGTAAAGCAGATTACAAGTGCGGTGACGACTATCCCTCGCACACTTGCGTCAAGCCGCGAACCACACCCGCTAAGTGTGCAAACTGTGGCGGCTCACACTCAGCCAACTAACCTGTAAAGGATGTTCACTCCACCCATCTAACCTGCAGAAGACTAGAGAGGCACTACCCCCGCCCACTCAGAAGCGAGCCACACCAGAAATCAAAACGCGTGCTGTTACTCCCGAGAAATCATGCGGATCTGCGGTCTCTACAAGTAACAAACCTGCATCTTGCAACCAAAACCCCGCAGTAATCCTAGCTGCCACTCTAGGAGAGATGTTAACGGCCTTTAGCAAAACAAATCCCAATCAGGCCGACACCAACAAATTCCTCAAGAACACACAAATCATCTTCTCCATGACTACAAACCTGGAAGAAACTGGAATTGAGATACACACCAACAACACAGGAGGTCTAAAACTATATTCAGTCTACAACCCTCCGGGCAAACCACTCCTACCCTCGGAACTCTTCCAGCTCCTTGACACAAACAAAGCAACAATAGTGGCGGGAGACCTAAACGCAAAACATCCCGCGTGGAACAGTAGAAACACCAATAATAATGGGAAGAGCCTACACAAATTCGCTATGAAAAGAGACATCACCATAGCAGGTCCTGTTGAACCATCACACTATGGGCCACTGGGCAAACCTGACGTGCTGGATATAGCCATTTTCAGGAACACCTCGCACCAATTCCAGTTATAGGTTGTTAATGATCTTAGCTCCGACTACAATCCGGTTCTGCTTAGCCTAGGCGGGGAAGCAGAAACCATCCCCGGACAAATCCTACACAAATCTCAAGAAGCTCAACGCAACTCTCTGCAACATCACAGGCCCTGTCCCAACCATCTCCTCGCCCAAAGAAGTAGACACAGCGATCAGTAAACTGGAAAGTACAATACAAACTGGCCTTGCAACAGCCTCCACCGTTACCGCTCCAGCTCAAGCTAACCTGCTCCCAGAAGAGATTCTAAAGCTTATCCGCAACAAAATCAGGATCAGACGTCGATACCACGCAACACTATCACCCCAATAAACAAGAGCTAAACAGGGCAACAAACTAGTCCAATATGCGATCAAAGACCATAAGAATCAACTATGGGAGAGGAAACTAAGCTCCTTAAACACTGAAGATAACTCATCATGGAAAATGGCTAAAGCCCTACACAGCGATCATCCCAACATACAACCAATCCACGGAGAAAGAGGCATAGTCTACCGAGATGATGAAAAAGCAGAAGCCTTTGCAGACGCCCTGGAGCTGCAATTTCAACAAGGCTACACTCATGCGGACTTGCGCTTCATCGAAAAAATCCACAGGCAAGTACGCTGTGCAATTCATCATCCCACCAGCCGTGACAACACAAGCTACACTACGCCAAAGGAAATATACCAAATCATCAAGAACCTCAACAACAAGAAAGCACCAGGTCCTGATCAGATTTCAAACAAAATCATAAAAACACTCCCCTCACATAACAATAATGCATCTAGTAGCTATCATCAATGCGATGCTAAGACTCAACTACTTTCCCACTCGCTGGAAGCTGGCAGATATAATCCTCATCCACAAACTGGGGAAAGCACCTCAGTTCCCCCAGAATTACAGACCTATCAGCGTCTTGTCAGGCCTTGGGAAAATCACTGAAAAAGTGATACTAAAACGTCTACAAAACGAAACGGACAATCTAGACCTAATCCAAAAAGAACAATTTGGTTTTCGCACTGGTCACTGCACAACTCAACAAATCCACAGACTTATAGAATACATAACTATCGGATTCAATTGGAAACAACATACAGATTCAATCTTCCTGGATGTGGCGAAAGCCTTCGATAAAATGTGGCACAAAGGCCTCATCCACAAACTAATAACTGCAAAATACTCATTAAACCTCAAAATCATAGACGCTTACCTGAGACCCAAAATTTCAAGTGAAACTCCGTTGTTTCAGATCCACTACAAGAAGTATCACAGCAGTTGTTCCGCAAGGCTCCCTATTATCGCCGCTGCTCTTCAACATTTTTATCTCAGACGTCTCAAGCACAGCATCAACCACCATGGCTTTCTATGCAGATGACATGCGATACCGGCCAGATCGCTCAGGCCATACCTAGCCACACAACGACTACAAAATGCAGCAACGAATCTTGAAAAATGATTTCAAAAATGGAGAATAGACGTCAATGCAGATAAGAGCACGGCCATACTCTTTACAAGGAAGAAAGCAAACCATCACGGAGCAGTCACGATGTTCAATACTGATATCCCATGGCAAAAAAGAAGTAAAATACCTGAGAATCAAACTAGATAACCATCTCAGCTTCAACTCCCACATCTCTCATGCCTGCAACAAAGCTAACTCAGCAATAGCTCAACTCTACCCTCTACTCAACCGTAGAAGCATAGTCAGTCCAGAAAACAAACTAAGAATATACAAAGCAATCACCAAACCCACACTAACTTACGGTTCACCAGCATGGGGCCACACCTCCCCTGGCAACATCAAAAGATTACAAATAATCCAAACCAAATGCCTCCGAATGATCTTCGATACCCCATGGTTTGTAAGGAACACTATCCTCCACCAAGACAGAAACCTGCCAGACATACCCATGTTTCTCCACCAGATAGCAACCAAGTACTTTGCTCAGGCATCACTCCATCCCAACCAACTCATTCGTGAGTCATCAGATTACGATGAAAAAGACAGATAGAAACATAAACGCCCAAAGGCAGCCCTGATCACAGATTGAAATAATTCTACACAGCCCTAATTAGGGAGAGCCAGGTGCTCAAAACTTTCTTTCATTAAATAATTAAAAAGTACCGTTTACGGGATAAAAATGGTGAGATGCGGTGATTAATACTTGGAGGGTAATGGATGGCAATGCTATAGCCAATGAAGTTCTAACTGAGGCTCGGCTAATGCTGTTATCCTCCTGCCATGATCAGAGCTTTAATAGCTCAATAACACCTTATCCCTACTGTCCTCTACAGATAACGGGGAAGATGAAAAGCATTCTTGCTTCGCCCCTTTAATCCAGTCCTTATAAGGACTAATAAGGATAAGGATCTTTGAATAAATAATAAATAAAGCAACCTTAAGAATGTATCGAATTGCATCCTTTGATTATTGGTTGCAATGTTCGTTATAATTTAAGCACACAGTATATAACATAGAGTATATAATTTAAGCATATAATAAAATCTGCAACGTTCTTTTCACTAGTTTTCTTCAAATCATCAACGAACCGAAGCAATCTGAAAGTTGGCACTTCGCCCAGTTTTCTTCACACTATAATTTTCAACCCCTGAAAACTTGATGCTTCCACAAGCCTCATTAAACTGACTGGGAAAGACAAATCAAAATTTTTGTCTATTATTGCCGTCAGAATCACAACCTACATAAACAATAACTTGAAATATTTCTTTCTTAAAAGATATTTTTAATGTGGACATTTCTGAAGCTAAATTTCGTTGATAATAAATTATTGATCAGTACCATATTTGCAATTTTACAACCAAATGGGCCAAAAGATTTCCAATACTACACAAACTCGTTTTGTGTTTACGATAAATAATTATCATCGGAAACTATTAAAATAGCATTCATTTTCTGAAATATTATTCTTATAATCAATGAGCCTATCAGAATTGCCACTGTTTGTTTGGTATTTTTCCATCTATGCAATAGGGTTTTCGATTGAATACAGCAATATCTTTTTTAGCGAATATTTCCAAATGGTACTCTACAGGATTAGCTGATAACATCATTTCTTCATTCAGCTGGGTCGTTTCGTTGAATTTGCTGAGTCGGCAATAATAGGGACGTTTTTGCTTCTTCGTTTCTCGTGGATCTATTTCTGCCCTTCCTTTTCAGGCGACTTCAGTAGGCTTAAAACATGCTTTTCATATGTGTATGGACAGTTAAAAATTCGCATGAATAAAATATTGCTTTCAAAACGCTTTAGCGAAAGTTAAATTCGCATTTCAAACAGGAAACGGCAGAAGACTGTTAAGTCAAAGGTCAGTCACGTACCTAAACACACACACGCACACACACTGTTCACATTAAAAGTTAAAAGGCCACAGTCATCAAATATAAACTGCAACCTAACTCTCGTGATAATTTGAGAAAAAAAAAAGAAAAAAAGCAGGAAATTTAAAAACAAGACACGCACTTAGAAATTGTCCTGCTAATAATTTGTGGACTCTGTTTGGTATCGTTTTCCTTATGAGAGTGCTGTCTTTCATTTTTCACTAATGTCGACATCTTCTGTCACATAAAGAACTGAATTAATATGACAGTGATAATATTTCCACAAAGTATCAGTGTTATTTCTAGGAGTTATCTTCTAGAGTTCGGTACTACCACCTGTGCTATCCCTTGCTGTTTCACTATGACTTCAGACTAAGATAACTTTGTCCTTGAGGTTAGCCAATGTTAAGATACATCTTAAATCCTCTGAATAAAATACCACCTCAGCATTATCCTAAAATAAATTAAATAATTTATTTTAAAATAGGGTATTTAAATCCTCTTTTATTCTTGCAAATTATATTTAAGAATTACCAACACTTACCCTTTTTTTAAAAAAAATGTCTATATTTAGGTCATATATCTAAATTAATCGCAATGAAAGGATAGAATGAAAGTAATGACCATTATCATTTGAGAAATTCTGACCTCTTCATTGCTTTTCGATCCGTCAACAAAATTAACAATAAAAATCACTCCACTCCGTATAAGTGGTAAGACTTCCATATGTTAAAAAAAGAGACGGTTTCTTCAATATGCTGTCAGCTTAGCTCTAACGCCTGATGCATACGTTCCTGCTGTGATCGTTTCTTAAAGCCGATAATGCAACATGGCAAGTGATGCAACCGATATCTCTATCTCGTCTCCCTTTAACGCATTTTACTTCTAATTGTCTGTTGGCTTTTCATAAATCGAATATTTGCTAAGACATGGTGGTTGATTTTGTCTGCTTTTTATGTTGTGAGTTTCATACTCACGTACAGTAGCGAACAAATTAATTCGAACAGTGACATTTTAAAGAAAACGTTTGATTTCGTAAGAAATTAAGTACAAAAAATAACTCCAACTTTGCCTAATAATTTATATGTGCTCCTCTGTTCCTAATAAGTTCATTCATTCGCTTAGGCATGGATTCTATCAATTTCTGAATCTCATTTTATACTTGATAGAATTCACTATACTTTTATAGTGGATTCTATCAAGTTATCCTTTGTATCACAATTTAGGTCCACAAAATTTTCTATTGGGTTGATGTCAGGAGAGTTACCTGGCCACTGAAGCAATTGGATGTTGTGACTTTTGAGGAACTCTTTCACTTTTTTTTGAAGTGTGATATGGAGCGAGATTCTGTTGGAAGATGAATTCTTTGTGTTTCTGGATCGGAGGGACTGCACTTTTCTCCAGTATTTTTATGTACTGGTCACTTTTCATCATCCCGTGAATAGGCACAAGTGAACCTGGACCGTCAAGTGTAAAACAATCCCAGAACATTTTTTAGCTGGGTGTTTAGGAGATTGTTGAAGCTTGACGGGGAAGGGATGTCTTTTCAGCCACTGATTTGCGAACATAGGGTACTCGCTTTCCTTGTACAAAGAAATGGCTGTCATCCGAGCATATGACCTCCTTTCACTTCTCAACGGTCTAGTCTTTGTACACTTTTGCCCGATGAAGTCTCTTTTTTCTGCATGGCTTTCTTCAACAGTGGTTTCTTATTTGGTCTGTGGGGTCCTCTCTGCTTCCAACAATTTTTGACGGGCTATCATGTCAGAAACATTAATCCCACTAGCTGCCAAGTCTCCATTTAAGTCTACAGCAGACAATCTTGGACTCATTTTGCTTTTCATAACTAGTAGACGATTTTGAGTACGTGCAGTTTTCCTTTTGCGTTTACGCTACTGTATGTTGTGAATTCAACATACAGTAGCGATACCGGCTTATCTGTTTTATACAGCATAATACCCCGAATTTACGACGCTTTTCAATTATAACCAACGCCATTTATACGATGCCACATTTGCTCATGCGACGGTTTTTGCGACTTGACGCTTCCATGAATCAACCGATGCACAGTTTTCTGAACTATTTCTTTACGACATCGTTGCTCACTGCATCTCTTGGTCTTTTAATATTCGCTGTGAATTATAAACTGTTTATAAGTATTATTATTTTATTATTTTATTTTATTGATGCTAATAATGGCAGATAAAATTAAAGCAAGGGCCGCTGTTTCTTCCATTGAAAAGAAGACAAATATTCTAAGAAAGTGGTTAAATTTAGTGATGATGGCGTATCGAACATTGAGATAGATCGCAGGCTACATTAAAAACAAAGTTAAAATTTTGAGTGACGTGAAAAGTGCTATACTAGTTAATACTACAGTTATCTGTAAACGTGACAATATTTTTTCCCAAATGGAAAAACTTTTAATGGTGTACGGTGATGACTAATTGGGTTCCCGTAAGCAAGCTATTCAAGATAAGTGGTTCGTTTGCTTGTCTGGAGTAAATAAATTCTTTATTCACGTCATTAATTATGTGTGTGTGTGTGTGTGTGTGTGTGTGTGTGTGTGTGTGTGTGTGTGTGTGTGTGTGTGTGTGTGTGTGTGTGTGTGTGTGTGTGTGTGTGTGTGTAGGAGGGGGATGGACTGTAATTCGCTATACTACGAAATTCACTATACGACTGTTGTCTGGAACCTAATGTGTCGTATTGCAAGGGTATATCTATATATGCCTATTTTTATGTATTGCTGAACTATTAGAAAAGTATTTCATTCTCAACATTAAAGCAATAATGTTGGGAAAGTAGAAGCTTCTAAACTGCAGACAACATCCAGCTTACTCACTGCGTGTCGATTGGCTCACATATCAGATTTTGTTTTAACGAGCTGTCATTTATTTTTAGATTAAGTAGGTTAAACAGTCCAGGAACAGCAGGTCGAAATCTGTCAGATGATGTAACCTATAGAGATGTTTGAGTGGGAAGCGGGCCCCCACGCAATGCTGCTTCATTTTGTCAGGTTGCATTAAAAAAGAAATGTTAAGTAATATAAGAAAACTACGTTCCTAATTCTGACGAAATCATTTGAAATGAAGAAACGTCTTCCCGAGAAAGGATCTCTCCCACAAACACACACCTAGTATTCACTTTAAATCGATTATGTTGCAATTTTCAGGTGACCTTAAATAGCATAAGAACGGAACCTGTTCAAAATTTGACAGAAAACAGTGAATGATACGCTGTGCAGTGTACGGAAAACAACGCCGTTTGGCTCCCCCTTCATTAAATGGGATTAAAACTTCTAGTTTTGGCCGCAATCTCCTGTTGAATACGTATCGCTGAAAACGGTGGATCGATAATATTCATCTTAGAACCGGAGTTACAGCAAATTGAATTTGAGCCCTAATGATTATTCTTGTAATCAGAGCAGTCAGCGACTTACTGCAGTACTTGGCTTAAGAGAGACTGCCTCCGAATCTCGATAATACCTCCTATTTGAAATTTAACCGGATTATATATATATATATTTAAAATAAAACATGGTCAAAGAGATTAATTATCCTTCATCTTTTAATAAAAGAGGCTTTTCTCTCTTTTCTCTGAATTTTAAGTTTCAGACCGAAGATTGTCAGAATTTTTGGATTATTTTTTCTGCTTTTTTTAATTCATCACCTGAATTAAATGAAATTTTCACTGGGCTTTTATACTCAGCATTATCATGATTTATATCCGCCATTCTTGCAATCATTATTTTGATGATGGGTTCTTAAATTCCCCATCTGACAAGAGTCATTTAATCTCATTCTTGTGCAAAAGCTTGGTAACCAGAATATTAAACTCAAGTCGGTTTTTTTTTTTATTATTATTTTTACTGTCATGCTTGACTTCATGCGAACTAACTTAGATTACTAAATGTCTAACGAAGATGACTTCAATTCAATTTTTATTTTATTAAGACGAGTTAATAATACGATCTCAATATAAGTTCTTACAAAGAGTAAGTTTTGCTAATTCTTAAATTTAAGAGATCACTATGGAAACAGCTTTTTCTTGTTATGACCAATTGTATTGTAGTTCAATTTATCGTCTAAATTTTCAATTTAATACATAGTTTTTAAGACACGTGTTTAATTTCTAGTAGATTGACAGAATTTTATACTTTTTTGACGAAAGCAAAACAAATAAAAATCAAGAAATATGTTTTTTAAACACAGAAATGTTCACATTCTAATATTTTTATCTTTCTGATAATTTTTAAATACTTAGGTTTTCGAATACTGCGTAAATAACATATGTTAAGTTAATTATTATTATTATTATTATTATTATTATTTGACACCTCCAGGTGTCCAAGGACTCATCGAGGGAGGGCACCTGCTCTACAGTTCTGTCTCCACAATTCAATCACCAACTGACCGCAACTATACTAACGCCATCTATCGCCGACCACCACTGGCATAAGTTAAAGATGCGTTCTTTTAAAACCTCTATTAATTATTATCTTTCTATTAATGTCCACTAAAGGCTCTATTTAAGGGATAATTGCTTAGCTGAGTGGATTTCATCTTTCAACCCATTCAGATAGTGGGTTCGAATCCTTGTGGCATAGATGTTTGTGTGGGTCTTTAAAGTGAAGATTTTGAAAATGTTTAATGTCTGGTCTCTGGAACAGACAACTGGTTTAACTAAGCCTTTTTCTCATGAGCATTCGCATTAAAATATAATACCAAGCGCATTCAAATACAAAATGTAACCACCGTTTGTTAATCTACTAAACCGTTTTATATATAAAAAAATCGTCCCTATAGCAGAATTTTTCAGTATTATAATTAAATTATCTGTAATTTATCTTCGTTCTGTTAGTTAGATCACATCATTGTCCTTCACAATAAATAATTACTATTTCGAAGAATAACCACACCGATCATTCATATGTAGTAATAACTCTGGGGTAAAATGAGCGACTATTTCTAATGCACAAAAAGAGCGTTTGCTTTTACTAGTTTGAGAATTTACAATGCACTCAAAATATTAAGATTTCTCATGAGTATTGTAAAGATAAGCACACTTCTTACTTTACAATTTTTCCCTTATACTATTTTTTTTAAAATTTCCTATACTACTAATCATATTCCAATGTGCATCCTGGTAATTGAATTGAATTTTTTAACTATGCTACTCATAAACGTCTAACGTACCTTAAAAAAAAAACTTTCTTGCCTTAGTTATCTCATTTTGTCGTAGTGTGATGGGAAAAGAGGAGAAGAATCATTGAATAACATGTTTTTATAAGATGAATTATTTAGTTATCATTAGAAGCATTATGATTGTTCCGATTCTACTGTCACTCCTCATACTACCATTTTAATTAGTCTCAGAAAAAAATTAAGGACTTTTGATTTTAATCTCATTTCAGCAATAAAAGAAAAACTAAACAAAGTCATGTGAATAATGTAACCAAAAATAAATAAAAATAATAAAATAAAATAATTATTACAATATTTCGACGTGCATACGTCAAGCGGTGAACAAAAATTTCCTTCTGCTTTACGCATACATGTAGAACACAACGTGCCGTACAGGCTTTCGAAATCAGATCTGACGAAATAGGGTGGTTAATCATAATTCCCGCAGTCTCATATTGCGTGTGTTCTTCTAGCCAGTTTGCGAGATGAAAATCGCAAGTTTTTTTTGGGAGAAAAAAATCCAGACACCTTAGCATGAGACCGGCTAACTCACCTTCAGATAAAAACTTGTGATAAAGTTTCTTCGTGTCCTAAACTGGATTCAAATCGACGTCTTTCCAAACAAAGGACATAGTCAAAGCCGAATGAGATTCTGAGGCTCTCAATCGACAAATTTAAGTTAAATCTTTTAATGTTATATAAAATTAAATAATGGCCTTTCCAAACACTTCATAGAAATTCAAAATCACAATCGATCAGACCATAAATCTAAGTCATCACCAGTCAATAAACAGCAATTTAAAGCCCTGTGAAACAGTGCCTCTCATTTTATAAGTTCACTAAAAACGAAAAATAAATAAATAATTAATACAAATATTGCTTAAATAATACATCAGTTTATTGGCTTTTGAGATATTTGTTCTCAATCCGCTATTTTATTTGCACAAGTGAAGACTTTGCCTTATTTTACTAACGTGACGAATTAGACACGTTGAGATCACCAAATAACTTACAAAATATAAGACAAACCTTATTCAAACAGATATTTCGTGAGCTGCAGAATGTTTAGCTCGAACGCAAGGTTTATATAACACTGTGTTTATTAGTGTAACATATATGCGACTGGCTACTTTTTTTCTTTTACAACTGTTTGTCAAATTGTTTATGATCTCTTAAAATATATTTCAAATTAATTTTATTGTTTTATTTAAACATGTTTATTTCATTTCTCAATAAAATAACTTTTACAACGCCGATGATTATTTATGACATAATAGTTAAATTATGTATATTATTTTACAGTTTAACGATTACAAAATTAACCTTATATTTGAAAACTTGAGGTTCTTTGAATAAATGTGCATATAAAATTTTAAAAAATGAATAAATAACTTATATAAAATGGACAAATATTTTTCATAGAACAGTATTCGCTATAAAAGCTATTAGAATATATATGATATATGATATACGATATATATGATACGACATAACAACTAAATTAACTTGAAATTTAACATGTAAACCAGAAGCTGATTTTAAAGCTAGATGTTTAAATTTAATTATGAAAGCAAACTAATTTTAGTGATGTTTAGAAATAGAAATATTTAATTTGATTATGAAATTAATTAATCAAACAAATTTCACTACAATCCATATTATAATAAAGATATTCTTATTTTAAAAATAAAGGTGTTTGAATAAAACGTAAAGTCTAAATTAAAAGAAGAAAAATATCAAAAAAAATTAGTTTAATATTTTATTAAAATAAAATGTACAATTATTTTATAGAGAAATATTTTTAAAAAGCTAGATTAGATAATTTTACTACCTGATTTTTTCATCGCACTTCAAACGGAAGTAAAAATTTAAAATTCTCTAATTTCTGTCTTTATCAAGTACTTTTAATTATATAATTTATCAAAGAAAGAGCCATACGGCTTCATTTCGGCGAAGTAAATTATATAGAAACAGTGGATATTAAAGACCCAACATTATTTCAGAGCCGAATGTTTATATAAACTTTCGTTAATTCACAATGGACGCAGGCAGCGCTTATGTCTTTAAGTAGTGCAAGCTAAAGTAACACCGATGTCAAGGATTGTATTCTCATAAGCTCTCTGGTCAAAATTTTGAAACTCTCGAAGTTTCCACATGCATTCGGTTTTGAAATAAGGTTGGATCTTTAATATCCAATATTTCCATGTAATTTATGTTTGCTTCTAATAAGTATTTGAGGATAAATATGTATTTTGAGTTATAGTGATTTTAGATTTATGATTCTATTGAGGAGAGGGGTATATTCTGCCAAAATTATTGGAAATACATAATATTAGTGTTTATTTAGTTATTTGTAAAATGATGCATATCAAATCATTTCCTTCATTTACTTACGGAGAATAAATTACTGAATGCAGTATTTCTGTCTCAATGTTATTGTTTAGTATCAGACAAGGAAATTAGGGCTGTTGGGTAAGACGAGTATATCTTGTTTCTATGTGTGATCTCTATTTTTTTTTTCTCCTTAAACTGATAGACAACAGGAAGACGTTTTCTATTCAACCACTTCTTACAGCTAAAATTGACGTCACCTCTAGAATCACCATTATCTGTTTTACGATAACAGCGTTGTCGCTGTCGATGGTTCAAAGATATCTCGCTGTCAGTGCCGCTACAACACATCACACTAACAGACGATCCATGAACTCATATCGTTAACGCCGATGGTAAAGTCAATACGTATTATTACATATTGTCGTAAGTATTAATGGCTGTAGATACGTGTGTTTACGGGATCGGTTTACGGGACAAAAGACTCGAGTTTCCGGGTGAATAAAAACCCTACCTCTGTATGAGACCGGCTAACTCACCTTTAGTCGAAAGAGACCAAATGAAGGATTCCTCACGTCAGGGACGGGAAGCGAACCCAGGTCTTTCCGACCAAAGGGTTTCGTCTACACTGACTGAGCTACGAAAGCCCGTATCAAATTATCGACAGTGGAAAGTTCATCACCGCAAATGTCCGTCTTTCATTCAAACAAATAAAAGATCTCGCAAATGCAATGTGTGTTTAACTCTACTGGTACGCCTGGGAAAGTCTTTAATACTCACCACCTGTTTCGCAAGTTCTCATTTCGTATTCAGTTTACGTCATGAATATGCAGCCCTCACGTTTGTTTATATAAGGCCCCTATGAAATATCAATTATTTGAATTAACAAAAAGGAGCATCTTTCCCGTTGATATACTGTTGTGCAGAACTTGTGATCAACTCAACATAATCGATCTGGTTGACAGAGGAGTTTTTTTTATTTACAAATATTTTATTCATTTCCATAGAGCAAGAAACATAAGATATGTTTCTTGCTGCATATTCTTGTCTCATAATTTCAACAATGTTGACTAATCTTCCCTTTAACTGGTCAAATGATTTCAAAATAACAAGCTATTAAATATAAATGAAAATCAGAAACAATAATAAGAATTTTTCGAATATAACAAAAATCAAAATAATTGCTAAAAATGATGGCGCGTGTGGATAGTAGATTGATAAGGATAATAGTTATTATTGCAAAATGAGTTTAAAAGTAAGTCATATTTTCGTTAGAGAAACAATAGCATTTTATTTAATACGATCGAACGCCTTTATGAAAAACCACAGCGAATGAAATGAATGCAGAAAGCAATGGTGAATGAAGAAAATTAATACATAAGAAACTTCAATCACTAACCAACCTTCCACTCTGTAAATGCGTTAGGTGAAGATGAGTTGAATTCATCTAAAATTGAATTGATTCATCATGAATAATAATGGTCGAATTGTTGTAAAACGTCTTCAAAAACTTATTGAAGTGTTATAACCTCTCGTGTTATATTGTTGTCGCTGACCACATCAGAATAAATCACTGCCGGACAAAAATTCATTAATTTCTAGTAAAAATTACATCCCTTTATAAACGTATGAGTTATGGGTTATTGCGTTACTCGATCATAAGGGATTACGTTTGTCAGTTGTGTAAGTGGCACCCAGCCTGTCATTATCATGATCACAACATCAAAGTCATAACACTGACTTTTAATCTTCTTACGTCGAGTAAGAAGATCAGAAGCATGATCAACGCTTTTTTAAAAAAAATATCTTACACCAATTCTTTTTGTACTTGCTAATTATTTTGGTTCACTAATTATGTAATAAAAGTATGCGTACAACTACCTAATTATCAAAGCAGGTGACCCATGAAAACCACTGAAACTGTTGTTGAGGAGAATGATGCCCCACCAACAGCTTCTCTTTCATGTCCCTGAGAAACGGCTTGCAAATATTACTACCAGCAATCCAATAAGTCTTATCTCTGTGTAGATTACAAGGGTTTTGTGTGTGTGTGTGTGTGTGTGTGTGTGATTCATGATGTAGGGACGTTATGTTCCCATGACAACAATAGATTCTGCTAGTGTCTACTAGGTGGCCTTTCGCCATTAAACGGTATTCTAACGTGTTATACATACGTATCATCATCATCATCATCAGTGGTTCTGACACACACACACACACACACACACACACACACACACACACACACACACACACACACACACACACACACACACACACACACACACACACACACGCACGCACGCGCGCACGCACACACTTCTAACACCCAGCACGCCGCCAACAAGAATGCGACGAAGGCTAGAAAGCTTTGTACTTGTCTCTAAAAGTGTAAAGTGCAATGGAATCAATTATTAATGATACATTTCCGAAAAACCCTTCATAAAATTCTTGGAGTTATTCAAGTTGTATCCTTTTCAACAACTACTCACCGCAAACAGAAACTACGCACTATTGTAGTCCGCACGCTCTTGTAAAAGTGCAGCAAATCGAACGCGGTGTTTCTATGTAGGGGGTGTAGAAACACACGGCGATGTCCTACTTTTTATCCTTTGTTGGCAAGTCCATCAAATATGACGAGGTCTTGTTTATAGAGAACCCATCGCTTACGAGAATAAGAAATTCGTGGGATTGTAGCTTTTCTGTATACTGCATTGATCGAACGACGAATTCGTGTAAATATTTCAAAGCAGTAAAGGACAATTTTGAGGGTGAAAAATGGAACATCGGTTGCTTACTGATAATTTTTGTGTATGTATAATTGTATATACGATCTTTTTCTACTACTCCTTAAATCGAAGTTCATTTAAAGTATTTTTTTTTCTTATTTTTCTGCTAGTTACACTTCCATGGTGTTTTTGGAATTTCTAAAATCTTTGGATTTTATTTTTTATGCTGCTGCAATGATTACTAGACTGGTATCATAAATAAAGAGTCGATAGTTGAAAAAATTAATTAATTAGAGCTTTGTTTGTAGACTGCAATGTATGTTTTTACATATTTTTTTAAAACTAACTCATTCAATTATTCCTTTAGCAATTACCAATTTAAAGTATGTTTTTTTAAATATTTTTAAAATCAACCTTCAGCCCATATTATCCTAATACGCGATGACGTCACGAATAACAAAAAAAAAAGCGACTAGTGACTTGGCAACAACCTGTTGTCAAAATGACATCGCTCACCATCCTCGATAAGAAATTTGACGATGTCATTTATTTACATTCTCAATGCCGACAGTCGCCGCATTGTTTTAATTCCAATGAGTGCTTTCTTCACAGAAATGCTACTATAAGTAGATCAAACTGTATTTTAATAACGCGATTAATAAATCCATCAATGAATGCGCGCTAAGCGAGCGGAATAGCGTTAAGCGAAACAATAAACAATAGGAACAATAATTCACCCATCAGTTAGCGTAAATTTGGGGAAAAAAATTACATTAAGCGATATTACAGGATAAAATCATCAAAGTTAATAAAAATCGATTGCTAAACATTTGATTGAACTATTTTTACAAAAAAATTAAGTGAAGATGTTTGAATCGTGCTTTTTCATCTTATCATGCAATTTGTGATAGCTGGCGATCGCTTTATCAAGATTTCGGCTGACTTCGAAGCTTCGCTCCATATCAGGATCAGTATCAAACAAACTTTCCTTAGCATGCTTAAAGTGATTGAATACTAGCTCGAGTTCTATTACAGTTAGCTTCTTAGTAGTAACATTAGCTTCTTGTTCGCACTCCTTATCTTCTTCATATGCACGCTGTTCTGGTTGAAGGAGATCATTCTCGCTTAACTGTTCTGAATGGGAAACAGCAAGTTTCCCACATCTTTATTATCCAATTCATTAAATCCAAGTTTTTTTTCCAATTGTGCTGATTTCTTCAATAATGTTATCAGCTGATTTATTAAAACCAATGAAATTTCACATAACGTAAAAAATTCGCGTTAACTGATGAATCACTCGCTTAGAGCGGGAAATAGTATAATTTCACTCAATTGCGCTGATTATCGCGCATATCGAATCCGCGTTAAGCGAGGTTTTCTTGTATACGAAATGCAACTAGTAGGCCAACATATAATTTTATTTCTCAAAAAATAAAAAAAAGTAATGCCACTATTTAAAATTCATATTCGAATTCAGTAGGTTGAAATTAATCAGATTCACGTGCTTTACTTTCAAGGCAACACAAACATTTTCAGATTCTTGCTCAGTGTTATCCCTCCTTTTCAGTAGTTAATATGCGACCAAGAAGTTTTTAGGCTTTGGTTCTTATTATTGCATAGAACTGTGCTTATTTGATTCAAAGTAACATTTGGCAGAATAAAGATTGAACTTATATCTTGGGGATATACGTAAAAATGCTTTACTAGTTCATTGCCCATAAGTTATAACCAACTGGAAACGTCCTGCCAAAGGGCACGAAGCAAAGATTTGTCAGGTGAATGACAAGTTTAAATAGACATTTCTATTCGTAAGAAGTCTTTTAAGTTACGAGATATAGCGGAGACGGCAATGTGTCATTTTAGATCGTCACGAAATAAAGGACTAACAAAAATTCAACAGAAAAGTTCAATACACTATCTTAATGCACAATGAAATAGACAGAAAATGGAAGAGTAAAAAATAAAAAGGGTGTCAATAAAAGTGAATACAAAGAAAACTTTCTAAGGAATAAAAAATATCTAAAACTTTTGACAACCTTGAAACACAACCAAGAGAAATAACAGCGAAGAAGGAACCATTTATGGCTGATCTTGCTCTCTCTCTCTCAATAGAGAAAGACAATAAAGTGCAATATCATATAAATATGGAAGACTCTGATCCAATGCCTTTCCATGTTCATTTTTCTTTCAAATGCTACCCTACATTGTCTTCAAAATGCTTCTTTCTGTTGTCTTTCCAGTGCTGCTCTCCGTTGTCTTTCCATGTTGTCCTTCCGATG
Source organism: Typopeltis vanoorti (assembly GCF_054136105.1). Lineage (NCBI taxonomy): Eukaryota > Metazoa > Arthropoda > Arachnida > Uropygi > Thelyphonidae > Typopeltis > Typopeltis vanoorti. The sequence continues at coordinate 92,614,117 of NC_143549.1, forward strand.
CTTCTCTCGTGTGCCTTCCATGTTGTCCTTCCAGTGCTGCTCTTTGTTGTCTTTCCATGTTGCCTTTCATTCAAATGCTATTCTGCATTATGTCTTTCCATGCTTCTTTCAAATACTAATCTATCTTCGAAATGCTCCTCTCGGTTGTCTTTCCATGTTGCCCTTCCAGTCCTGTTGTCATTCCATATTGTCATTCAAATGCTACTCTACATTTTCTTCCGTATTTCTTTCAAATATTACTCTACGTTGTCTTCAAAATGCCGCTCTCCATTGTCGTTAAATGTTGGCCTTCCGGTGTTGCTCTTTGTTCTTTCCTATGCTGTTCATTGTTGGCTTCCACATGTTGTCTTTTAAATTATGCTTTCAGTTGTCGTCCTTCAAATTTATCTGCTTGACAAAACAAAAACAAAACACCTTTATTATTTATTCATTCACCCACTCCGATCATCCTTTCGTTAGTGAGAAATAAACACACTAATATTAGTATCAACTACTTTTACACCTTTTTTGTTTGTTCTTCTAGTTAAGAAATAGTTTCTATTCTTAAAACACGAAAGAATGACAACAGGAATAGCTAGCTACTCTATCATTAATCTTATGTTTACTCCTCTACATCCTATCATTAATATTGACCATCGGTTTCTGCAAAGTTTTGCCTTCATTTATTTGTTCTGGTTAGCATTGTCATGCTTGAAAGGGGTGGATGATTTATTTGCTCACGTGCACAAATCACATTCTGAGTTCCTTCGACAGTGTACCGCTGTTTTTTAAAGAGTCTCCAGCCTATGATAAATGAATTGCCAGCCAATGGAGACTCCAGGAGTAATGTATTCTAACTGGAATTCCAATTTTTGTTATTTATCTTAAAATATTTGAGTATCTTTTATCTAATTATACGAGCAGTATATAATTAAGAACATGTTAACTGACCTTAAATACGTAATTATCTTAAATAAATTAATCATTTCTAGCAATGAATGAATCTTAGATCATAGCGCTTGCGACCTTGACCAGTATTCTGCTGATATTATTAATTTTGTATGAAACTGAAAACAAAACGCTTTACTTAGATGCATTATTGAAAGAAATGTAATCAATGTTTAGAATAACGTCAATAAACCTCAATAATGAATTTCTAAACAATATGATTAGAAATCTGTCAAATTTACAAAGGAAAGGTATTGTATATTGGAAGCTTTTTTCTACACTTGGTTAGACTCTAATAAATTTAGTTTAATCCTTTATATATTATAAGTGTAAGCAAACAAATTATACATTTTATACAAATTATGCATGTCTGTAAGGAGATGTGCTTTGCATTATGGGAGATACCAAGACAAGTCATGAGAGCTTAGTCCACCTTTATCACGAGTTGCCTCGGTCCTGAAGATGCTTTAAGCGCAAACTTTGGTATTATATATTGTTTAAATATTATTTGTGCAACAACATAAATAACGTTCGCTTGCTGAAAACAGTAAAATAATGGTTCTCAAGATGAAATTCCCATTAAAATGTATGCATTTATAATCTGCTCTGCGACTGCCGATGATTCCTTTTCCCAAATCTATGACTTTCTATATAATAATATGATTTTTCTGAAAGTTATCTCACGTTCCGAGAAATAAAAAAGAGACAGATTCCAGATCATAAGGAACAGTTGATGAATGTGAATTCGTTGATGTGCATTACATTTTTTTTTCCTTCGGGTGAAAACGCGTGAGAGCAGTTTATAGCTTAAAAATCCACATAAAGGAAGGAAACCATTTGATATTTTGCTGTCTCAGCATAATAGCTGTGCGTAGTTGAGGTGGATAAGGGTGTGTGAGTTGTTGATCGATTGCCCAAATATATTTTATATTGCTTCAGGACATTGGTCAATGCGGCACCTTCCATCTAACCAAAATTGATGGTTGTAACCCAACTTTTGTCAATACTGGATTGCAAAAATTCAATTCAAACTAAATAAATGTTCGTCCTCAATCGCTTTTCTTTCTTTTTTTTTCTTCTCTCCATGAGTTTTTACTCGGCAGTCGCTCTCTCATTTTTTCTTCTGTTTTTTAAATTTTTTTTAAACCATTGTCACTACTTTCTCTTAGATTCCTTACCTTATATGATCTCGCTCTCTCTCTCTCTCTCTCTCTCTCTCTCTCTCCCACTCCCCCTCTGTCTTCTTCTTTCTCTTTCTGTTCTATATATATCTTTCATCTTCCCCAGCTTCTTTTTTCACCTTTTCTTTCTTTATTTATTTTATCCTCTTTATTTTTCTTCACTTTTTTCATCCTTTTTCTACCCGAATTTAACATTCTCTCTCTCTCTCTCTCTCTCTCTTCTTTCTTTCGTGTATTTATGTGACTTCCACCACGAAAGACTTAACTCTAAACATATAGTAGTACATTACTATCGTGTGTAGATTAAGAACTTTTGTTTCTAATTTTTATTAATTTTATATTTTTATTTATTTTTTACATATTCCGGAAACCGTGCTCTAGTGACCAAACATGGAACTTTTTTCAAGCCACTTCAGGCCTCCAATAAGTGTGGTGATGAAATGCATCTCCCACCTAACTTCTTATCTAATTTCCATCTTATCTGATTCAGTTTTCTAATTTCTTATTCTTCTGCGATTAGTGTATTTCTTTAAACATATTATTTGAACCTACATCGATCCCAATATACACAACCAAACCTAATTACATGCAGAACGTATTGAAGTTAAAATTCATCTCCATTAAACTGATTTCTATTATGATGAGTATGTTGATTGTTTTATGTTTTTTTTCGACCAAAAATGAATGTAACGAAAATAACTAACACTGGGTTTATAGGTCGTAACATATATTTAATTAAACCTACTGGTTTCGCTACATATGCTAGTGGCTTCTTCTGGGTTAGGAAGGAATCTTAAAACTAAATATGTAGGAACCGTTTACAAAATAAAATAAAATAAAAATAAAGACTGAAACACGTGTTTCTGTTTTTACTTTTATTTTTGTGAAACGGTTCCTACATATTCGGTTTTTAGTTACTTAATGCTTCATATTTACCGCTTGGTTTATATTTGTTTGTTCTTCCTAATCCAGACGAGGCAAGCTACTAGCATATGTAGCGAAACTAGTAGGTTTAATTAAATAACTATTAACCTGTAAACTCATTGCTAGTTATTTTTGTTGATTTCTATTATGTTTTTTCTCTTTCCTTTATAATTTAATTAAACTCCATGTACTGAACTAACAATACACTTTTGCAGTCGTCTCCAGTGACCATAAAGCTTACAAAATTATTTTGGTTATTTTTTCCATGAAATCACAAGATAAAAAATCCATTTGCTAATTGTATTTCTACAGTAGTTTAAGATTTAACGAGAGAAAAACAAATCTGAAATAAAATACCAGCTTGGAATTGAAACGGTTGGTTAATTTCTACCTGTCCAGAGTTGTCACACATGTATTTGTGACAAAAGAAAACACCCAGCAGCCACTAAAAAGTTTTGAAGCTGAGTTAATGATTCTTCTGTGAATTTCGTCAAGTTTTTCCACCTCTACAACCCCATGGGATCTTGAATAAAAAAACTGAACCTGAAGGGGGGGGGGGGGAATATTCTAACACTAGCGAGTGCGTGACGGGAATTGTGTTGCTCCCAAGTTGAAAATTTTTCTTTATTATCGGAGCATATTTCTTTTGAAGAAGAAGCCGTAGAAGATGATAGTAAGAAAGTGAGGGTTCTTGAAAAAAGTATTCCAAGAAACTCGTTGATTGATCCACTGTCAAAGTTTTTCGAGCGTCAAGTCACGTTTCTGCATGTGTGTGTGTGTGTGTGTGTGTGTCGTCTTGGCAACCAAATGTAGCGGCATTTTCACGTCCAAGTGTCATCTTAAACCCTTCAATTCTCACTACATCGTACTGCGAAGTCCTCGACATTAATGCGGCTCTCTTGGTCACTGCTACCGTACTGCAGAAGGATCAAATCACGGATGGTAAAATTTATCGAAGAACGAAGGGGATAAATAATGTATTACTTATCAAAGCGCATGCATGTATGCTATTCAAAGAGTCTTGTCAGAAAATAGGGCAAATGTGGGATTTCGTATGCATGGTATCGGGTTTTCATCTTCTATCTTTCGCGATGTACATTTAGAAGGGGAAGACGTCTCCAATTGCAAAAGACTTACACGACGTTCTGAATAATATTTATAGATGTCGGGAGGTTTTTTCTTTCTTTCTTTTTTATTTTATATGTAAGATAAAATGGTAACGTATTTATGGGGAATGAAACGTATCCCCCCCCACCCTTTCTGAGATTAGTGAGTGGTTTGAAGATGACGTAGGTCGATGGCTTTATGTATCTGGATATGGAGTACGTCAAAGAGGCTTAGAAATGAAAGATAAATAACTGAAGTATTAATGGATGATGTGTAGAAAGCCGGATGAATGGGAAACATCAGAATAAAAGTTGTATTATTTAAGAAACATTACAGAAAGAGACATTCGGCTAGAGAGACAGAGATGCTCAGATAACATACGACAATGGTTGCAAAGCACCAGTAGATTTGCTGAGCTATACAGAAAGACGTAACGACATACGAAGAACGGTATGGTTTTTGCTTTTGATAATAGGGAAAAAGACAGATGCAAAACAAAAAATGATAAATAAATAATACTGTCTCCACTTCTGACTGCTGCACGCTGTGTACTTGGCAAATCTAGATTCCTATTCTGTCAAGGATGTGATCAGCTTTTTCTACGCATTTCGACTAAGGCAGAATCCCAATTATCATATAGCGGCAGAGAAGGGTCAGGTCTTTTTATATGTCCCTACTGTTAGTTGAAATTGAGGCTGAAGCATCTAAGGGTAAGAAGCCAGTATACTGTGTCTATTAATAGATGAACATTCCTAGTTTACAAGTGAAAAAAAAAAGCAGACGGCATTATTACAGAGTGTTTGTAATAGGTTTTCGTATTTGCTACAGAATTCGAATCTGGCTTTTCTTTTTAGGGAAAATATAGATTTTGTTCTTCTTACAAAAACAATTATCATTCTTGTGAAACTGGCATAAAATTCTTTTCCACTGATCGAATTATGTGACATCAGACAGCTAGAAGATGGAGAAACTTACCTTGAATTTATAGTGTCGGATTTATGATGGTCCCCTCTTTTATGGGGTGTTTTGTACCATTGTATCACGAACTGTATCGTAGGGGATCACATTGTCTATTACCTCCTTCATATGTTACCAGGTTGATACTTTTTTAAGAAAGAAAAAAAAATCTTAAATAAATCATGCTATTTTTGTTTTTAAAATTTTCTGGATAAATTTAGTTCTAATCATTTAAAGATATCCACACGACTGTTTATGAAACATACGATAATGAATAATCAGAACGTATCTGTATTAGCAGTTTTATAATGGATTTTAAACATTTTAGATTAATAATCTTTTAATTTAATTTAAAAAAATAAAATATTAGGAAAAAAAACATTTTTGAGAAAATGCTTTAGAATTTTTCGGACACTACATGATTTTAGACTGCGTAATTCTACATTTACTTTAGTTACCGATCATTTCCATCTTACGGTGTGACATGATCAACCTACTAAAGGTTTTTGATCTTTTCGACTGAAGGCGAATTAGTCAGTATCACAGGAAAATGAAAGTGCGCGTGTGTGGGTGTGTGTGTGCCTGCAAATATGTTCTCGTATATTTCTCACATCTTTCTCTGTTATCTGCAACATACGATTAAGTTTATCGTAATGACGTCAGATACACGTCTGACATCATAAATCAAGTTTCCAATAGGGAAGCATTTTCTTGAATTATAAACTGAGTTGCTTGCATATAAACAGCAAATGTATTGGAAAGAGAGAGAGAGAGAGAGAGAGAGAATTTTTATTTCTTTTTTTTTTTTCTGTCATTCTTCCTTTCCCTAAACTAGTTCGTGACTGTACGGATAACGAATATTCACTGGCGTGTAGGATGTTCCGTCTGTTGACAATAGGTGAGGAGTTCTGTGATAACCACCTTGTCACGTGGTGCATTATTTATCATAGCGGACGCTGGCTTTTAAGGAAATTGCCATCGCTTAGGAGAAAACTTCAGTTTCTCATATCTTCGTTGGTTTTTGCTTTTGATAATTCGGTTCCTTGCTTTACAGCTGTCACATGGGCTTCACGGAGAGGTTGTTCCCTTGCACGTGCTTCACTAAACACACCCCGTACAACATAATCACCGGGCGCCTCTTCGCTCACGTTGCAATATGCAAATAGTCCATTTTCTTTTTTTTTTTCCCCTTCTCTCTCTCCTTAGGATTATTACTAGTGTAGATGTTTGCCATGCAAGTGTATCGTACGTCATGCTGCTTACTGAGATGAGCGGCAATAGTTTGGTATTTATATTGTAACATAAAGCAGAGGTGAAAAACAGTTTCCAAAAATAAAAGAAATACCATTTTTATTTATGCACCTTTCGGCTTGTTATTGTCAACTAACTGCAGCTATGATAATTAGCTTGATAATGAAACAAACACTTTTCATTGTTAATTTTGCCTGATAATGAAACAAACAGTTTTAATTGTAAATTTCAATTGTTTACAAATAATAATAATAATAATAATATGGATGAGACAGCCAGTAAAACTTTAAAAAAGGCGTTTTCTTCGCACCTAATATATGTTTTCCGAGACTTTAAAAAAAAATAATTAGGGAGCAAAAAAGGGATATTTCTATAGATTAAGGCTTTATTCCGTTTCATAGTACTGTATTGGTGTATAAGGAAGAGAACTAAAAAGCTTCCACTCGAAAGTAGTAGATAGATTGCAGTTACATTTAGAACTACTATTAAAGTCGATGTAAATTCGGAAATAAATTATATCCATATCCAGAAAACATAAAAATAGAAATAGTATATAATAAATTATAATAAACATTATGGAAACTTAAATAATTTATCAAACGCCTTGAATATTTATTAATTATAAAAAATAGATCGAATAAAAAAGGAAAGTTAATTTAAACACTTAAAATTTTTATATGAATTTAACTCTTAAGATCAGAAAAGCAACAATTACAAAATTATTTGAAATTTAGGTATGGATTGATTCATTCAATCCAATACCCTTGGAGGGTAATGGATCGCAATGCTGTAGCCAGTGAAGTTCTAACTGAGGCTCAGCTATTGCTGTTACCCTCCTGCCATGATCAGAGCTTTAATTGCTCAATAACACCTTATCCTACACAGTCCTCTACAGATAACGGGGAATATGAAAAGCATTCTTGCTTCGCCCCTTTAAGCCAGTCCTTATAAGGACTACAAAATTATTTTTAGGACTTCCAGGGTAACGGATGGCAATGCCGTAGCCAATGAAGTTTTAACTGAGGCTCGGCTATTGCCGTTACCCAGTCATGACTAGAGATTTTAGCTCAATAACACCCCATCCACACAGATTTTCTTCATTCAGATGACGGGATAAAGAGTCAAGGACTCAGTCCATCTCCCAGTTCTTTAAGAACTACAAACACTCCCATCATATGACAACATAAACATCACCCATATACATATATATAAAGTCCGCCAGCAGGTCAAGCGTACCTTAAGACAGACCTCAGACAAACCAGACAGCATCACTCCCACTACTCCAATGGAAATAACCAACATCTAAACAACAAAAAATATAAAGTCCACCAGCAGGTCAAGCGTACCTTAAGACAGACCTCAGACAGCATCACTCCCACTACTCCAATGGAAATAACCAACATCTAAACAACAAAAAAGCTCCAGGTCCAGATGGAATTACAAACAGATTCATCAAACTACTTCCTCGAAAGGCTATTGTGCACCTGGTTAACATAACCAATGCAATACTGAGGATACAAAACTTCCCCACTGCATGGAAAACAGCGGACATCATACCAATAAAAAAGCCAGGAAACAATCCACAACTCCCGCAAAGTCCAATAAGCCTGCTTTCCAACCTAGGAAAGATTGTTGAAAAAAATCATCCTCTCAAGACTACAAGAAAAATCAGACCAATCAGCAATGATTCCAAACGAACAATTTGGCTTCCGCCGTGTACACAGCACAGTGCAACAAATACACCGACTAGTGGAGCATATCACTCAAGGATACAACTGGAACCTTCACACAGCTGCAGTCTTTCTGGATATTGCCAAGGCCTTTGACAAGGTATGGCATCAAGGATTACTCTACAAACTCATTCAGGCCAACATCCCAACAAACTTTACCCGTCTAATAAAATCATACCTTACTGACAGATCCATTAAGATAAAAATAAATGGCACCATCTCAACTAGGCGCCAAATCCTGGCAGGAGTACCACCGGGATCCCTGTTGGCTCCTTTACTTTTCACAATCTACGTGGCTGACATTCCACAGAACCTGAGGACTACCATCACAGCCATAATGACAAGATCTCTCCACCCACACCTGGCGATCAGTCGTCTCCAGGATACCATCACAAAGTTAGAAAAATGGTTCTAAACAAGTAAACCCCCGTCACAAGCTCAGCTATACTATTCACCAGATGCAAAGCCTTCATCCAAGATGACATTCAACTCCTCGGAAAAAAGATACCATGGCAGACAGAAACCAAATACCTTGGAGTACAGCTTGACAAAAAGCTAAATTTCAACAGCCACATCAAACTCATAGGCACAAAGACATCCAGAACCATAGCCCAACTCTATCCCCTGTTCAACCGCAACAGCAAATTGGATACACGCAACAAGCTGTTACTATATCAGATGGTAATACGACCAGTAATCACATATGCATCCCCAGCATGGAGTCACACATCCAAATCGAACATCCTGAAACTACAGAGGATACAAAACAAATGCCAGTGAGTGATCTTAGACGCCCCATGGTTCGTCAGAAACACAGATCCACAGAGAAACCGGAACCCCAGACATCCATTCTCTTTCATGACCATGCGGAAAAGTTCTTCAGCAAGGCACACTCTCATCCCAACCCACTAATCAAACAAGCTTCCAGTTACAGTGAACATAACTATCACAAACATAAAAGACCCAAGGCAATCCTGCTCTCAGCAGAACAGAGCTAACTCCATAGTTCACAGAGTGTGAGCATAAGGCTCACAACCCCCACCCCCATATCAAGCTTCTCGACACAGACAAAGGGGAAAACAAAAAGCATTTTATGCTTCACCCTGCAACGTTGTTGTTGTTGTTTACAAACACTAACAGGTTTAAATCAACCGTGAGATGTGGTGATTAATACCCTTGGAGGGTAATGGATGGCAATGCTGTAGCCAATGAAGTTCTAACTGAGGCTCGGCTATTGCTGTTATCCTCCTGCCATGATCAGAGCTTTAATAGCTCAATAACACCTTATCCCTACACTGTCCTCTACAGATAACGGGGAAGATGAAAAGCATTCTTGCTTCCCCCCTTTAAGCCAGTCCTTATAAGGGCTACAAACACTAAAAGTTGGAGAATTCCAAAGGGTAACAGATAGCAATGCTGTAGTTAATGAAGTTTTATCTGAGTCTCGGCTATTGCCGTCACCCCGCCATGACCAGAGCTTATAGCTCAATAACACCCTATCCATACATTTTCTTCTACAGATAAGGGGGAATGTGAAAAGCATTCTTACTTCACACCCATCTAGCCAAACTAAAAAAAAAAAAAAAAACACTACGAAGTATGCGATTTATTAGAAATGACTAATTAGCTTTAATACCAAAAAGTCAGAACACGTCCAGTTAAGCGGGTTTCGACTATGAAAACCTGTCATATGTGGGATTGATGAAATTACAACCAACCCAGTCTGGATGCGTATCTCATATCTAGGAACAATACATTGGCTTTAGGTTGGATGCATACAGAGGTCTCCCAGGGGGTAGAAGAATTTTTCTCCTCCTGTAATCTGGGACAACTCATTCGGCAAAGTACACGTAGCCAAAGAAAACGCAAATTGAAGACATGAAAATATTCTCATAGCAATAGTTGTAGTCCAAGCAACCAAGCTCAAATATTTTGATTAGAATTAATATGTAAATCAAAAACTGAAAATTAACTCAATATTCTCCACTTTTTTCTTATTTTTTCATTTAACTCTAGATGATATCTGTTAATGTTCTGCAAACAAAACTTTTTCTTGTTGAATATACCGTTTTAAACGTTACTATGGAAAATTTCAAAGTGAATTTATAATATATAAATTTTGCTTGGATAATCAAAAATGATGTTTTACCATCTTACAATACGAAAGTACTTGCGACCAACAGTTTCTTTCTGAAGCTCATGTTTGTTCACTATCAGCGGTAGAGAGTAACATGAACAAACAACATTTTACACTCTTTTTAAAGATTGAGTCAAGGAGCCGATACCAAATATACTTAAGATAGTGTAGTTCGAATAAAAAAAGACATTCGAGTTATGCGAATACTAGGAATATATTTCAGGAAGCCTTTTGATTGGACAACGATTCAACAATAAACCTTCCAACAATAAAAAATATGACGCATCAACTTCCTGATACATCCCAATTATTTGAAATCGTTCACCATAGGAAATGATAAACCAGACTGCATACGTGGCCTATAGATTTCCCAAATAGACATAAAAAAGGACACTAGAGGTTATAAAATGTACTCCCTCTAAAGAGAGCACAGGAAACATTACACTAAAAAAAAGCTGAAATGTCTAAAATAGCATTTTTCTTTTTAAAAACATTCTTTTTAAGTTTTTAATACCAACAAGATATCAAAAGAATTCTTCATACCAGAAACTTGTTAGATACTTATTGTCAGTTTCAAAAGAAAAAAAAAAGTGAGATATCCTAGGGCAATCGAAAATTTGCAACGTTGGCGAGAAAGGGAGCCTCTTCCATTTGTGCCCTTCTCCAAAGCATCAATCACAGTCAGAAGAACGAGCAAGGAAGCTGTACTCTCCAATCTAAGCACTTAAAAAAGTAAAATAAAATAAAAAAAATAAAAACTTCGCACGCTCTTCTTGGTCCTTAGGTCGATCGGTGGAAGGTATTGTATCGACATGTCGTTGTTACGGTAATTGAAGGGCAAGGAGGAGAAAGTAGTGGGCTGTCATCCGTTGCTTGTGTAACCGTGCTTCCTCCTCTGTCCTACCGCAAAAGAACTTGAGGAACTAACTGAGGTGCAATGGACACTACATTGTAACGATGAGGGTTAATAAATGTCTCCTTTGACTAATAGTTATCCATTGAAACGGAATACAACAGACTCCCGAAAACCTTTTATAGTTACTCCCCCCCCCCGCCTCCCTTTAAATTATATTTTCTCGGTGATTTATCTAGTGACTCCGACATCCTTACAATGTAACATATGATTTCTTGTCTTTTATTTCATTCTTTTTGTGTGGTTTAATTCTTATCAGTTGTTCTAAGGTGACAATATTCTTCTCTATACATGCAGTAGTATAAACAATTAAAAAAAAAAAAAAGAAGAAACATATTTTCGTTCTTTTGGAGACACTTCAGAAAGCTTATCATTTAGAACAGCTATTTATATATAACTCTAACAATAAAAACATGGAAACAGCGTTGGATGAGGTGGAAATGATCCATAATAATTATAATCATAAACAATATTAATATTGCAAAAGCGTTCTTGTACAGTAATGCCATTATCGTCAGCAAGTAAACTTACAGCCATCTATGGTTTATGTATTCAACATCATTACAACCCATGGGCTCACTGCCCGTTGGTGTCCAATCCCTCCTTCACTATCTTCTTCCACCTTTCTTTGTCCAGTGCACAGTGTCGCATTCCACAACGTCGTCTATTCATTCTCTGTGTGGTCCACCTCTTCTGTTCACACCATCCATAATATCAAACATGAATGTCTTTTATCTTCCGATCCTCGCTCATTCTGCAGATATGTTCAAATAATTGCAGCTTCCGTTTTATAATCTTCTGCATTAGATTCTCTTTTGGTTGTATCTTCCGAAAGAGCTCTTCATTTGTGATTTTCTGTACCCATCCTATTCTTAGAATCTTCCTGTAACAAGTTCTTTCAAATGCCAAAATTCTTTTTCTTGATTCCTTATTTATTACCTACGTTTCAGATCTGTACAGTACACCGATAAAGATGCATGTTTCTAGTTTAATTTCGTTTGCAGGCTGATCGCTTTACTTTTCCAGATGTTATCCATTGCCTTCAGATTTGTTCTTCCCTTTGCAATCCTGATCTTCATTTCTTTTTTACAGTCCAAGTCATATGTCATTTTACTTTCCAAATATGTGAATTATTCTACATTTTCTATATCAGTTCCATCCACTTGTATCTATTGTTTCATGTTCTTCTCACCATTTAATTGTTGATTCATTTTTGTCTAATGTTGCCACTAAAATGGTTACATTTGAAACCAAAATTATGACTAAACTCCAAACAAAGAATTTATTAATAAAATGGACAAAATTAGACAAAATGGAGATACTTATGCATTTAGAAAAACGCAAATAACACCTGTTGTTAGTTAGACCTAGCTCTTTGGAATTAGTGAAACAGCTAATAGATTTGATTGGATTTGGTTGCAATTAGGATCGAAGCAATTGAGGTGTGAAGCCAATAGATTATGTCTGTAAAGTATTTGTATTCTTTTTGCCGGTTTGTTTGTTTTGAGACATGAGATTAAGTCACCTTCAGTTGAAATGTCCATATAAGAGATTTCCTGAATACTTTGACGTACCAATAACTATTAAGAATCTAACTTTTCAATGGGCTTCCAGGTTTACCACGAGAGAGAGAGAGAGAGAGAGAGAGAGAGAGAGAGAGAGAGAGAGAGAGAGATTTCCAGTGTTGTGGTCATTATTCTGATGGCGCCACGTAGCGGATTATTTATAAAGTGATGTTTATCTATCAGCAGAAGATATATGTACATTTGATGGTATCTGCTCTACCATTGATCACATCTCTGCTCGTTGTATTGTTACGTAAACTGAAATATTTTCACACTCGCGTACTTGAGTCTTCCTCTTAGTACTTCTCTGTGCACAAACCGACTGACAACGCACTCGTCTCCTTTTTGTGACAATACACTTATATTTTTGCTAGTGTCATTTATCAAGAGACTGGAGTTAATGTTCCATGCTTTATCATACTGGCGTATCGCTTCTCTACCATAAAACAGCTGCCCCCTTCCTTGCACAAAAAAGTTCATCAGACATCATCCTGCATGCTTTTTTTTACTATCTATCTATCCCTCTGTCATTTTCTATATCGCTCTGTATTTGTCGCTCTCAGCTCATTCACCAATTTTTCTCTTTCGTCTTTCTTTGCTATTTTTCTCTTACTTTGTGTCTCTTATTCAGTATTAAAGAGAGCGAGAGAGAATCCTTTTGAATACGTACATCTCTAAACAAATACATCTTTTGGTTCTATAACTCTCGGTATGAACAGGTCATGTGACCAAATCCATTTAATTGGCTGCAAATCAACAGAGAGAAATGAGTAGTTTACCAGCACTTCTAATACTCGAAAGTTGGACATGCAGTTATATATTATATGGTTAATTATGTGAACTCTCATCACATTTGCTCATTGAGGCAGCTAATTGCTGTGCATTCATCTCTTTAATTGCATGATTCCTTAATGAAATCATCGTATAGTAATGTAAAAGCATCTTGTGAGAAGTCTCGCTCTTATCAGTTGTTTGTTCCCTTAGTACCGTTCAACTGCATAGCGGCCTCCGGTGTTATAGAAGTGTATCTCTCATCGTGTAATTTCTATTCCAGTTTGCAATCTTGATCTTCACACACACACACGCACGCACACACACACACACACACACACACACACACACACACACACACACACACACACACACACACACACACACACACACACACACACACACACACACACACACACACACACTGTTGAGAGAGAGAGCTGTCATAGTCACTTTTACGAAATAGACAACTAATAGGAACTATGTCCGTCTCTACGATTTAAAGTTTTAACTGCACCACAATTAACGAAGGCTATTTTATACAACTCTAAAATTGAATCATCACTGATATTTAACGTTAACAATCAATCCTTTTAATCTATTTAATAAACGTTACAGTTTTAATTAAAACGTAACTTTATGACTGATTATAGATAATGGACATTCATGTTCCCTCAAGCTCTGCTGATCTAATTTTCTATTAGATAAAGGGTGATGCGAAACTAAAGGAATGACATATAGTGTAACTAGCTTTCCGCTGTTAGTCTTTTACTTCACGAAATATTTGGAAGGCTGTTTAAGGAAGTAATTTAAAAAAGGTGTTACTCAGGTCAACATATTTATCATTTGACTAGCGGTAGTTCTCAAGTTGTTTTAATGCTTAAATTGAATTAACAATGTAAGTTCATTTAAAAATCGTAGCTTTTTAATAAAAAAAGAACCTACTAAAAGAATCGGTTTTCTCGTTTTATAAGAACAAAAACTGAGATATTTCAGTCAGTCGTGAGATGAAAATTATTATCAAAACACTACCTAATTCAGTACCGAGTCAGTGCAAGAAAACGAACAAGCTAATCGCTTAAAAAGTAATTACTTAAAATTTAACATGAATATTCTAAAATGGTGTATAAATTTATATTATTCTTTATTTCTTCTAATTTTTAAATTCGGATCTTAAATTATTTAAATTTCAATTAATAATAAAAATTAATTCAAATTTAATAAAATTAAATCGACAGTTATAAATCAATACTTTGTTGTCATATCAAACAGACGAAAGAATTCTACACGCATTATGTGACCGTCTTCCATTGGTAGTCATTTACTATAAATGCTGCAACACTCTCTTAAATTGCATTTTAGTAGTACAATATCTAATGTTAATGCAGGGCTATTAAATACAAACGCATTTCACCGCATTACCACATTCCAATGGCAAGTAGCCAAAATTGAAGATTTCAGCATGCAACATAAATATTTTTTATTTTGAAAGGGGTATGTTAGAAAAAAAAAAAATCCGTTTTAGACCACAGTTTATGATCACGTGACTACCACAAAAGTTATTTTTCTTTTCACCTTCTAATAACGTTGGTCTTTTCGAAGCACCACCTGTCGGCAGGAATGTGAACTACGACTTTGCTAACACGTTCGATCGCGCCTTTTGTTGCGAATCCGAAATAAATTGTATTTAGCTGCAAATTGAATTCCATTGACACATATCTGCTGCTTACTGCAAAAATCCAACTTATGCATCGAGCGTAACTTGCAGATGCCAGCTAAACTTTCTTTTCAATTTTTAATCTTTCCTATATTCTGAACGACTTTCGAGTCCAAAAGAGGGAAAACTATTTGCCTGAAGCTAACATTGACAGCCTGAAGATTGATGAGTGGTCACTCAAAGCACATGTCTGTAAGTCCATTAATTTGCATTCCCGTGAAAGATTTTTGTCTAAGGTATAAGATGGGCTTTTTTAAAAAAATATAAAATAAAAACGATAAAATGAATTTTTTTTTCTTGTATGTCATCTTAAAAAATAGCGAAAATAGAATGTTCAGTGAGCACCAGTCAAAGGTTTCTAATAAATTTACGGCATTTGAATTTTTAAATTTATTGCAGATAAGAACTAAAACCACATTAACTCCTCAATTTATAGATTTGGAGATTTATTCCACTTCGTATTGCATACTATGAATTTTTATGATGTTAATCGCTCTCCATAACGACATTCCGCATGCCGACACTTTAAATGTTTTCAAAACGAATTCTGAAAGTCGTAAAGAGCTCAAAAAATATTAGCGATGAAAGTTTCCTATTTGGGAAAGATATATTTGAGATTATCATATCCAATCCTTCCTCTTGTTTTCTCCTAATATATTCTCCTAATATATATATATATATATATATATATATATATATATGTCTTTTTTTTCTCTTTTTTATGATAATCCCAATCACAAAGGTTGTAAATCTACATTGCACTATTATGAAGGAGAACAAACATGAAATTTTTGAAGCCACTTTAGACCTTCAATAAAAGCAAGATGGTGGTCTCACACGATACGGTGAAAATCATCTGTGATATTAACAAATATTTATTCGCGGTAAGAGATGAACCAACTTGTTGGTTGGAGAGCGAATCTACTAGGCATCCAGGCCAACTAGAACTTGATCATCAGAATGTTGCATTTTATCTATTGCTCTTATTCTAGTCCACTCGATCATCTCTTTTATTCCCAATAAATACCATCTGATAGTTTTAGTAATGCCAGTATTTCTCTAATGTTTGATAATTACTATCTTTTATCTTCTTTCGTTCTTGGAAGAGAGAATCTTTCAATCGGTGCAAAACATATCTTTACACTGAAATCTGTTTTGAATATCATCTTTAATATTTACATTTCCACAAAGTTTTTCGTAAATTCGTTTATTTATCTGTTCTCTTCTTTTCTCTGAGCTTTTTTCTTTACGTTCTTCCTCATACATACGCTATCGAAACTCTATTTATATAAGAACATCTTATTAAGTTATATTATCTACTTTTTATTGACGTTTCCCTTCATTCATTGCTTTTAATACTTCGCAATTTATTTTATTTGTCTATTGAATGCTTCCTGAACTTTTTTTTTAATTTTAAATTTTTTTTCCTCATAAATTAGAATATTTTCTCAACACCTACGTTTATTTTCCTTTCAGTACCTCAGACTTAAGCGATCGCTGTCATTCCCTTAAGCTGCATAATTTATGTCCATTTGAAAGAACAAATAAATATTTAAATGTCAGACGAGACTGACTCAAAATCATATAACATTCTTAAAAATAAATAAGAAAGGACCAGTTTCATTGGATAAAAAGACATTAAAATGTTTCCGAACTTATTCTGGTCAGTAATGAGTTAGTTGGTCCGAGAATAAGATTGCGTAGTATTACCAGATATCCCAAAATTAACTTCATAATGCAGAGGAAAAACTAATCATAAAGCAATTCTTACCGCTCCTCTTTCACATGAAAGGAGAAAATCTACCATATTGCTTTCTGTCGTATATCAAGGCCTGATCCTTTAAGCAATTTGATTGTTGGATGTTGTTTGAAAGAGAGAGAGAGAGAGAGAGAGAGAGAGAGAGAGAGTAATGCAATAAGGCCAAGTTTTACTAGAAAATTGATACAAAAATATTCATAAATATCCCTTCAGGTGTAGTTGATTCAATTTAACTTCTAAATATACAGTTCACTGAGCACGTATTTAAGATAAATTTTACATAAGAAGTTTTCCTTCCTGAGATATTTAAAAAGCATGAATTCTAATGAGACGAATCTCACACCCATTGAAATATTTAATAATAAAACTAGAAGATGAATGATTCCTTTATCGAAATATACAGGACTGGAATCCAAAAGTACCAAAGCAAGCAAGCAAGCTTTGAAATTAATTGATATTCCACCTCCCATCCCAACCCTAAAAAAAGCGAAATCGTAGCGCCATTTGGTTCTCTTAAGTACAATGATATGGGGTTGGTTAAACTTTTTAATTTTTATCATTTTCCTGCACGAGGTAGTTGATAGCAAATTATCACAAAAATCCTTAATTAGAGTATTTATATTCCATTAGCGTGTCTAGCAGAATTAATTACATGGTTGTAGAATATTTGGTAGTCGCTACCTGTACGCTGTATCTTATCAGCTGACTTAATGAACAATTTAAATATATATTTCATCATAATTAAATCACACCACTAATTTGACACTTCTGCTTGTGCAATTTAATCTATGGGCTTACATAGAAAAGGCAAACTCACACTTCCTTGTGCTTCCTTTTGCCAGAGCAGGGAATTAATTTTTCAGTTAAATATCTATCCTACATAATTATGCAGTACGCTAAATTATCTAGGAGCACACTATTTGCAAAAGTTGAACTTATAAGAGTTCGTTCGTTAAATTTAGATCTTTTCAAACTAGTCACTATTTTTGATTCTTCGACGAATGATGTTTTTAATTTCCAAATGAAGATTTGAATTCGATTAATAATTTGGAAAATTAATTCCTCCACAATACCCACCGTCGAATTTTTAGAGAATATTTCATAAAATTGTTGTAGCGATCTCCAGAGTAATTCTATCATTCTTTTAATGAGTGGTTCCCAAAGGGAACTGCAACAGCATATAAATTTATAGATGGACTTTATTGACTTTATAGTGAATTACCGTGTTTACTTTACGTTGTTTATTTACTTTTAAAATAATTAAAATATATTTTTATTATATAGTTCATTTTAATAAATAAATAAAAACTAAAACTACATATTTATTGTAAGTGAAATATTTTAATTTTTATTTATTTTTTTATAAAGACACCTTTTTTTTACAACAGTAAATACTCTTAATTATCATTCTTCCGGTGTATCGAAGAGTATATTCTGTGATAATATATTCTGATAAGTGCATTTAAAATATTTAAAATAAAATATATAAAACAACAAATAAAAAATAAATATATATAAGTACTTCGAGAAAGAACTTTTGAGCTCACTGATACAAATTGGGTGTAATTCTCTTTGTATTAACCTGTGTCTACAATTCTCCGAAATCTGCTTATCCGTTTCTTTTTTTTTAATAATTTTTCTTTTGTCTTTTTTCCAGCAAGAGAACAATGAAAGCAAACGAACAAAAGAATTTTTGCTGACATCTGACGATAAATGAAGAAACTTCATTTCTCTTTTTATACTGCAATGGAAATAAATACTATGAGCGAATGTTTGATCGTTCCTCATTGTGCACAGATAATGGACTATAAGACATGTCTACAAGACAGCCTCATTAACTGCAAAATGTGTGAGATCAACCACAAGTATTTTCTTCCTTAACCAATACTTGATGTGAAATATTGTAGCCACTTCGTACATTTGGCAAAGTGCCCAACATTTACTTAAACCCATTTGACGCTTGCGCAGTCGAAGACGAGCGGTTCGCTATTTTGAACAATAATGGATTCAGCAATAAGATTGAATACTTCAATGATTTTTTTTTTTTGAAAGCGTCTCTTTGGAAAAATACGTGCCTATTTGCAAGGGACTGCATAGAAATGACGTAATATTTTATTTAAGAAGCTTTCTGAGTCTGTATTTATTCCATAATGAAGTAAAAAAGGACCAATTAATGTACGCAATATTCCGAGTATGTAAAATTCACCAATCAACGTAAACATCTTCCGTCAGAAAGCAATGGACGACCTCTATTATTAATGCATTTGAAATGTATTTATTTACAATCATATTTCGTGCTCTCTAAAGCAAAAACCGAATTATGGAAGATTTTCGACGCTAATGAGGAAAATAAGAATGTGCTTATGTGACAGTTTTTTAAACGATTTAGTTTACGTTAGTTTCAAAGCTTTATAGTCTGTAAGGAGAAAGATATTTTTATACACAACTATTAAAGATTAAAATATAAAATATAGCAAACATACGATCACAACGTGTACTTTATTTATGTAAAAATACTTTGCAGCCGTTCTTTGAAATATACTGACTTTCGGGGGAAAACAACATTCTGTGACACTGCAATTAAAACGCCTTGTAATATTTTTTATTTTTCCAGAAAAATATTAATTATTTAATATTTTTCTGGAATGTACCTTTTGTATTATGTTTACAACGCCTGAGGGATGTGTTAATTTAATCTTCAGAAACCGCTGCTAGTAATGTGACAATAATTGCTTTCATATAAGACATACCTTTCCAAAACTGATCTTGTTTTTTTTTAATTCCCTAAATGTGTCTAAACTACCCAGCCTTAAAACGGATAAGATAAGGCAATACCAAGTGTCACAGGAATGTGTTGCTTATAGCAAAAATATTAAGAAAGATTATCTGCTCATACTAGTGACTATGCAGGATTTTCCTAGAGATAAATAATATGGATTTTTCTAGACGAAATTGTTCTCTCTCTCTCTCCCGTTCTCAATCCACTGCAAGATGGAGGGCTTTCTAAGATTCTTCAGGTGTCATACCACTCCAACGTGTTTCCTCATTTCATCCCTGTAGGTCTTTTACAGTCTCTAGAATCCAGTTTATTATTTCTGGAGTCCATCGCTGATAGTTCTACTAGAAATGTCACTCGCCCATTTCCATTTTATTGTTTTCACACGGATAATAACTTCTTTCACTCTTGCCATTCCTCTTATCCGTGTATTCCGTTTCTTATCCCTTCTTGTAGTTCCTATCACGCGCTTCTGTGAATGGTCTCCAGTCTTTGGATGTCTCTCTGGGGGTAAGGATCCAAGTCTCCAATCCATAGATAAGAATTGGTAGGATGCACTAGTTATATATATATATATATACAGTGCTGAGTAGCTGGTTTTCTTCTAAGGATTTATAAACATTCATCAGGAAACATTATCTCTTACAAACCAATCAGTTTACTTTAAACAACTTTATATCTATTGCATACATGAGACAAAAATTCTCTTCCTTTGAAAGTAATGTCGAGGGAATACGTTCAAGTAAAACACTCGCGATACTTGGGAAATATATTCCAATGAAAAAACAGAAATAGTTTGTCCTTAAGACGAGATATAGTTACATAATCTTTAAATCACGGATTGTCGACGCCGTTTCCTTCCAAGAAATGTTAGGATTCTCTTTAGAGATTCCAAATTACTTTTGATAGGTAGTCAGATTCCTTTAACGGGATTTCAAGGGATTCCTTTAAAGAGATTTCAAGGGATTCCTTTGAAACCAGACGATGGATTGAATTGGTGGAAATTATGAGACTGGCTAATTCATCTTCTGTTCTACTGAAAAGTCCTTAAACAGGTCTTTCAATTCAAAGAGAATCGTTGATACGGACTACGAAGGTTCCTGAAAAGAATCTCAGAGTTTAACACTAGAAAGTTTCCAAAAAGGGAAAATCTTTCATGCATCCACTTTAAACTAAGGAAGAAACCATTATTCTCTCCAAGATATAACCTGGTTGGAAAAAACAAGGTTCGAATCCCATCTAGAACGCCTAAGGACCTTTATAAGTGTTTTATAGCTGAAAGTGGATTTGCCGATCTCCTGCGGATATAGAAGTGTTTTCCCTTCCGAAAAAAAAAAAAAAAAACTTCCACTCAATATACACAAACCAACCTGAAGAATACACGTAATAAAAAGAAATAATATATTGGTTTCATAGTTTTAGTTTCTTCGGTTATAATTCCAAAGAATCTCACTTTCTTCGAAAAATTACATTTCAAATAGCAATTCCAAATTTATCTACAAGAATAAATCGAAAAACTTTCCAGTTATTTTTTACTAGGCCTATATTGTACTGTTGTGAACATTTCAGAAATGATAAGAAAAGCCTTTAGTGTGTGTTTTCCATTTTTTTTTTTTCGGCAACTGATGACATTGAACTGATGATGGAATTCCAAACATGCTATCTCTTGTGTCCGTTTCCGCTCCAGAAAACAATGAAGTATGATTATTGTGGCCACAAAATGTTACACCATTGGACATTTATCGATTTGCTGTGAGAGAGAAATGTTTGTCACGTTGAACGATAAACTAGCAGTGAAAGTAGTTCAAATATCCTCCTCCTCCTCTTACATATATTAGACCAAGTGTCCTGTTACGTTCGTATTAGGCATGGCCTATTACGATTCGAAACCGCGACCGCCACGAGGATAAGGTGGTTAGCCATATTCCTCAACGTTTGTCCTATATCTGTAGATCCGTGTGCATTACAAGGTTCCTCACGTCTCACTGACGAGAATCGAACCCAGTTCTTTCCGACCAAAGGGCTTCGTTTATATTGACTGAGCTACGGAAACTCAATTCAAATATGAAAGGAGCGATATTAACAATATGGTAAGGTCTGATAGGCTGAGAATCTCAGTCATCTCTAACATTTTTAGCAGTGGGTACGTCCATTCAAAACAGCAGGTGTGTAGAAAATCAAAATAATTGTCGATACCTCCGCCCGAATTACTATGCGTGCTAAATGCGGCTTAATATCAACGGCACTACAATCATTATGGGAGGGAGGGGAAGAATTTTAGAACAGCATTGTCGGAAGATTAATAAGGAGTTCACCATCACGGCAGATTTTAACATTGCTTCCTGTGAGCATGATACAAGTTATGGAGCAAATAAATAAATAAAAATTCTCCTTTACTTCATATTTTTACTTTTGTTGTTGTTGATGGATTCGTACGAAACAACAACATGTTTCGGAGACTAAGTTTATTTTCTGTCTTTATTACGTTTCCATTCTGAATGTATTGACAACAAAGGGGGAAAAAAAGAAAATAATCAAAAAAGGCCTAATTTGCAACAATCCAAAGTGCTCCTACTTCATGTAACAACTCACCCACAAACACACAAGTCTGTTCAACACTCAGTCATTCGGGATTGGAAGTCCTTCATCACCTTTCTTATAGTCCTACCCTCGTTCCTAACGACTTCCCTTTGTTTAACCCACCGAAGAAAGTCCTTACCGGTGACAGCGAAATAAAATCAATTGTCTGCAATTAGCTCCGTGAGCAGCCAGTCACGTTCTTCAACAAACGTATTAAAATTGCGTAAAACGATGCGGAAATATCTCCAACAAGTTCGAAGGTTATATTGAAAATAATTTAAGACCTTCTCGTTCATCTGTATATCCTAAGACGTTTATGACCACACCACCACATCCGAAATAAAAATGTTGGCAAAGAGTTTTCGATTTATTCTCGTAGTTTATCACTTTTAAAGTGTTTATGACTTGGAGTTATTACGGATTACATTTATTAGCTTACATAATTAGAACTCATTCGGCGAAGTTAGAAATTATTGATTATCTCAAAGCCCACTTTAGAAAGTAGAAGAATCTTAAGATAAAATAAATCAAGTCTTGGATACCGGACGTTGTAATTACCGATCTTAATACACTTCAGAGCTGGAGATAATTAAGCAATTATACTTAAATTGTGAACACACAAGGAAGCAGTGAGCAAAGTATTAATTTAGAAAACAAGTTCGCCAATTTAACATTGCAGTTTTAAACAGATTAAGGTCGTAAATATTTTTCGTATATCTTAGAACAGACGCCATTAATTTTAGTTGCATTCATTACTTCGCTTCTAGAAGACGCTGTTATCTGAAGAATAGAATTCTTAATGGAAGTACATGTGAGAAAATTGAATTCGCAATGATCATAGTAAGGAGATGGGTAACAGAGAGAGAGAGAGAGAGAGAGAGAGAGAGAGAGAGAGAAGAAAGAATGTTAAGATTGAGTTTGAATATTTGTATGTATAATTTTAGTACCCCCCCCAGAACTAAAGGGAATTGCTGGTTTCAATGATGCCCTTTTGGTTGGAAAGACCTAGGTTCGAATTCAGTCTAAGACGAAGAATCTTTGTAAGAACTTTTTCGAAGCTGAGTTAGCTGGTCTCGTACGGAGGTGGAATGGTTTTTACGTCCTGAAACTAGGGTTTTACATTCCGCAAAATAGACACACAGCCAGAACACATGCAGTTTGCAAATATATGAGACTACGGGATTAAACCACCCTATTACGTCGGATTTGTTTTCTAAAAACTTCATGGTATGGTCTGGATCTACGCATAAGCTTAAAACAGAACAGAATAATTTTCACAAAGTGCTAATTAATGGACTTTGTTGCATGAACGAAAGTGGAAGAAATCTGTGAACAGAGAGACAGGTTAATTTAGTCATTTTTGAAATCTACTGCGAATAAGTTGAAAGCAAATTCATTGACAAGATTAACACCTGCATTGTAAAGATTTTATTTATTTAACAATAAATAAAATCTTTACAAAAGTTGTGATCATTGCTTATAGAAAGACAACATGACGCAGGAGAGATTTTGTTTCGTCTTTCAGAGGAAATGTTAGTGTGATTGATAGCTTATTTTTACTCCTAGATTTATACAGGAAGAGAAGTTGGACATATGCCTGTAATGATGGATGAGTCGGACAAGAGGATGATGATTAATTTAGATAGTGCTTAAAATAAGGGAAGATGTGGAGAGAGAGAGACAGAGAGAGAGAGAGAGAGAGAGAGAGAGAGAGAGATTTAGGGTTACTATGAAAGTTACCAGAATGTTGTATTCTAAAGGGAGAAAAAAGTTGGGGTTTGTACAAATAAATACAAGAAAAAGAAAAAGCAAAAGAAAATCTCTTAAAGATTTGCTACATGAATTCCTTGAAATCTGTATAATGGGACAGGTTTTGCAAAAGCGGTGTTATGCACTACTCCCAGCTTATATAAACTGCTGTAACCAGACAGATGGTATTAATGTTGCTATCCAATAGATAGCACGCCATAAACGTCTTATTTCAGGCACGAATCCTAAAATCCATATAAAGGTGTACGAGCGATGAGAGTAAACCCGATATTAGTGACGTCACTTGTAGAGACTGGTGTATCTAGAGCCCGTACGTCGCTAGAGGAGGCGGGAGACTTCGCATCATTGTAGGTCGCCTCTAGAAAACGTACACCGAGAATGGGTATTAAGACAGCACTGTGACCAGAAGAATGTCTTGTAAGGGAAAAAAAAAATGCTCACTGACAGTATTGCTCTCTACAGCAACTGGAGAGCGATACTGGAAAATCTCACTGCAGGCCTCAATATGGGATTGGTGACAAAGATATCTGTGGGACTGCTTGGGGAAATGAAATAGCATTTTATTCGAAGTAAGACGGTATAAGCCCGTTATTTCGGACAGAAAGAGGTGAGTGTATTTAGTCTGTCAAATGCGTGTGTTCCTCGGAGAGGTTGTCTGTTTTTGAAGAATAAAAGTACTATCGTGAGTTTGCTTCCATTTCTCTTAAATGCAATAAAGAAAACCTAAGATAGAATTTAAGGAACTTTAACGTATTTGAAAAAAGAACTCAAGATTTTTATATATGGATTCAAAATGGACGTTATTATTCGAGTTTAGAATATCAGAAAAAAAAACAATTTTAAATTGGTATTCTAATTTAAAATTGTTGTAGTAAATTTACTATGTAGTAAATCTCGTTTAGAATACCAAGTCATGATCTTTTGGTCTAAATACGTAATACAAATATGTTAAATAAATGTAGTAAATCACTATATGACACTGTTATTAAAATTTTATCTCATCGTATCTCAGTGGCACGTTTTGTATGCGTGTGGAGAGAAGTGTTAACATATCGCTCAACAATCGCTGATCAATACCATTACATCACTTCAATTTTGCCAAAAGAGCCTAAAAGACAAATCTAAATAGCACATCATCTATTCACAGAAACATTTACAATGTACAAAGAAGTCACAAAGCATTGATGTGTTTAATTAGTTTATTGTTTTTATATGCCTCATTACCGAAATTCTATACTCTTACTTTTTATCGATAAATGGAATGAAATTATTTTTAAAAAATAGTATTTCCTACATAGTTTATTCGACTCCTAATGCATTCAGAAAGCGTGCATTTCTAAAATTATTTCTAACAGTAAAGTTTCACTTATCTTAGAAATTATATTGATTTCATACGTGAATTCCATCGATGAAAGTTTGGGGCGATGAAATAGCCTTGTGTTCAGATTAAGGTGGTATAAGCCTATCGTATATTAGCACCCCAGGGTGCTAGTGTATGATACGACATCGGTAGATTCTCCAGAACTCTGCTCAAACCACTTCAGACCTCCAGTGAGCTGCGGTCTGACATTAATCAATGAAACGCGTCTTCCACCTAAAAAACTATAGACATCCATGCAAAAGGATTTGAACTGGCAACCTGTTGGTTGGAGAGCAAATATGCTATCCGTGTCCACTTGAACAACTTAACTGGAACAATTTAGATGCTGTTGAAAAGCACCCCGTATTCACTTCAAGTTATTCAGCTAACATTCGACTCCTTCCACCAAATGTGTGCCGCTGGTAGATTCACCAGCATCACTATTTTCAATTTTGACATTCCTTATATGGCAAAATGCTTTAGTCAAAGTTTTATTTCCATTCGGACTTTGTTTGTTACTTGAATTTCGATTAACATAAAAAGAAGAAAATAGTTTGAGGTTGGTTGCAGTGAGTGATTGAATGAATATTGAAGAAGCTAAAATCAACGCATCTGAGAGGGGTTTTGTTATTATTTGTGTTGCCGACTTATTCGCTGATATCAAGTAACTCAAGTCTCGTTTTGTAATACCTCTCAAAAAGATTTAACTTTTTACATAGATAAGGTACTTATGGCAAACGTAGCCTAAAGGGTAATGTCTGAATTTAAATAAAAATGTAATTGAGAGAGGATCGTTAGAGTCGACAATACCAGTAAGGCCATCATATCATGCCATGCGCATAAATAGTGTGTGCATTAATAAAATTTAACAGTCAATTGAAGAAAATATTACAAAGAATATTACGATGATATATTAGCAGTATTACAAATGGATGGATGAGAATGAGCCCAAGGTGATTGCAGAAATTGTGGCTCTTCTTGGGTTTTACGAATCAATTGATTACTTGAAAGCTTTGAAAAATTAATTTAAAAGATTAATTAAAATATTAATTGAAATCTAATTTAACTGCCTTCTACTGCTTTAGTGGGGAAACAGTGTAATTTTTATTTTTATATCCCTTTGGTATTAACGTTTTAAACTCTTCAGATTAGTTTGTACGATGAGATCGAAATGACTCTTTTGTTAGGTAAAAAATAAACATAAAAAAAGCTAATCAGATTTATCCACCTCCAATTCTGAAAATCTACGAAACGAAGTGTTTTGATGCGGGAAATTTTGTTTTGCTCCCAACTGAAAGTGCGTCTACTCTGCAATATTTGATAAGAGTCGTGTCTTTATTACTTCTCAGTAGGCTATCAAGACTTATCAAGCAGTCGTTCACCTCGGAAAGTAAAACTTTCTTACAGTCTGAAAGGAGTTTTTTCTTTCTTTTTTTTTCTTTCGAAGACACTTCCTTAGAATATATGAAATTACAGTTATTATTCCAGATATTTATTTTTAA
Organism: Typopeltis vanoorti; assembly: GCF_054136105.1. Classification (NCBI taxonomy): domain Eukaryota; kingdom Metazoa; phylum Arthropoda; class Arachnida; order Uropygi; family Thelyphonidae; genus Typopeltis; species Typopeltis vanoorti. Next base: position 92,641,044 of record NC_143549.1, read on the forward strand.
GCTGAAAAAATAACGCATCTGTATATACAAAAAATAAAACTTTATTGAAAAATTAATAATATCTTGTTTAAAAAATATACTATTTTTTTAAACAAGATATTAAAAAGTTGTGAAAAGTTACTTGGGAAAAAGAGTAAAAAAAAAAAAACCAAGTTTATAAAATTACTTGGTATCCTTATTATATATAAACAAGATATTATTAAATAATAGTATGAATATATTATTCATACTATTATTTACTAGTATTATATATTATGAATATATTCATATTATTTAATATATTCATATTAAATAATATGAATATATTATTCATATTATTATTTACTCTAAATAGGGGAAAAAAGGATTCTAAAGAATAAAAATAAAAAGCACATGTTTTGAAAATTTCAATTAATGAATAAATTAGACTTCTCGATGTTAGGCCTAATTTACCATAGAAACGAATTGAGATACTTGACCTTGTCCATTGGCGAGGTCAACGGTCAGCTAGTCTAAAGATGAATATTTTTAGAAAGTAGGCGGAAAATATTCATCATGTAGAAGGAGATTAACTGCCTTGATTTTCCATTGAAACCTTGAAGTGCATTCACATTTCTCCTCTGGACATAAGTATATTTATGCAACCTTGATAACAATAATGCAATTCCAAGAACAGTCTGTTGTTGCTACAAAAGTGGGTCAAGGTCATAAAGTAGTGTCCTACTTACGCTTCCTGCCAAAACCCTAAACATTATTCTATCTTATATCGTTGGGCTACAGTGTCGTGTAACCACAAAAAAAAAAAAAAAAAGTAATTTTAAATACTGTTTAATTCTTCTGTCAATTCATTGGGTATTTCTTGTTTTTTTAAGGAGTTTTACTAGTTTGAAAGGTTTTTTCCCTACTCTACATGTCTACGAGAAATAAACTTTGATCACCGTAAACAAACTCTAATAAGATTTGACATTGTGTCATGATAACGTCGAAAAACACTTCTTTCAAGGGAAGGTTCATAGCTCATTTCCCCTATAATAATCCCCCTATCTAAAATGTTTTATGGAGCAGTATAAAAGTTTTTCGCGTGTCGCAGTAATTTGGCTTTCTGCCTGCACTTTGACCTCTAAGTTAATCACCTATGTTCTAATATGGACACTGAAGTTGATTCACAACAAAATGCACTCCACGCACGGAGGTCGTAAAAAGCCTAAGGCCGCCAGACTGAAAGTTATGCTATCGTAAATATTCCGATCTGGTGTAGACAAAACTAACGAGGATCTAGCATTCAGAAGAGGCAAAACTAAAGAAGTCACGTTGAAAAAGTACTGAAAATAGATCATGGGGAGCTTATTTATATCCCCAAAATATTTATTCCCTAACGCATTGCTATAAAAAATAAAGAAGGTTATTCCTTTCCCTTGATCTTCGTATAGATCGTAGTAATAAAATAAATAAAAGAAAGAAAAGAAACCGTGGCCTTGCTTGCTCAAAACAGTTCTCCTAAATCATAGATGGCGAACTTCTGGAACGCGTGCCAGAGAGGTGGCACGTCAACGATTTACAGGTTCCTTTTATACGCTTATAAATTATTCAACCTTTTTTTTTAATTGTTACAATACGTACAAGTTAAATTTTGTTTTACACGAGAGAGCAACCATGAAGACGTGCATATGATTGGTGCAGTATTAACAAAAATTACGCGAAAATTGCAAAGGCAACGGACAATTGTTGAGTTGGAATGCTAATTCTCTTCAACCGAATTCCATAACATGTGACACTGTCATAACAACATTCACTATATATTACTTATTTTTAACACATTCACGACGTGGGGGTGTCGTTTATCATTCCGACGGAACTTCTCATTACTGGTGGGTTCAACTCACAAAGTTTCAACCCTTGGTTGAATTTTATTGCTGCTTGTTTGCGTAGCTGGCAGACAAACACACTCATTATATGATATGTTTCGATTTGTGCTAGAATTTTATTTGAAGTTAGCTTTTGTGATCTGTCATAATGACATCGAGAATTTCAAATGAAATAAAACAAACACTTATTTTTCGCACTTGAAAAATTGGACAATAGTTTTCAGTTATATACAACAATCCCTCGATTAGTACGCCTAATGCGTTCCTTAAAACAGGCGCATTAATCGAAAACGCACTAATCGAATATAATAACCTATGGGAAAATGTATAATTCGTTCCTCAAATTTCTTTTTTCAACCTTATTTTTTTTTTATAAAAGAATTAAGGTATATCTCAGAGTCTAGTTAAAGGAAAACCATGAAGCTGAAAGACTATAAAACATATTCAGAATATAAATTTATTATTCTACTTAACAAAGAATTGAGCTAACGTAGTTTGGCGGACATTTTGTTTCTTTTTTTCATACAACTGACGGTATGGCCCTATTGCCTCTTCTACTCTTCTGCAAATTTTACTGCTTCTCTCTTCATCAGGGTCAGCCTCTATGCATTGCTGCTTAAAAACTTCGATTGTACGAAAAATATTTTGAAATTGTTTCTGTGAAATCTCTTTTGGCTGACCAAAAGTGGTTAAATTTTCTTCATATTCTTCGGGATCTTCCCGCTGTGCATCTAAATTTAGCAGGTCGGAGTCACTCAATTCTTCAGAATGAGATTTAATTAACTCTTGGACGTTATTATTGAATGGGAGAAAGAAATGAAGGACGTACGAATTGGTCGTCAACACGCGAAATCACGTGCTTTAGATAAAATTTCCCAACTGTTACACAAGCTAAATAGTTACCACTTTAATAACTACGATGATCATAAAAGAGAAGTTAATTTTCCGACGTGTAATAATAAACAACTCATTCCAGAAGACGGATCGATTACCCTATTATCTGAATGGGTTCTCCTTTTTGTGACATGCACAGAAGTGTCGAAGGTTCTCGAATCTATGTGTGTACTATAGCAGATGACATAAATTTTGGCGCTACAAATTTGAAACATGTACATGGAAGTAGTGTAGTATGCCATTAAAAATAACTTTGTAAAATGTTTTAAATCGGTAACTAAATTATTTCATTCTAGTGAGTGATTTTTTTATATAGTTAGCCATAAAAATGTATAGATAGAAAAATTTTAAAATCTGTAACATTTATTTTTAAGATGTATATAGGCGCACTACTCGAATTTGGGTATCGAAAAAAAAATGACGCACTAATCGAAAACGCACTAATCGGGGCGCATCAATCGAGGGGTTACTGTACTGTGTTTCAGTGCAACATACGGTTTTTGCTTGAGTCTATATGCCATAGTTTCTGTGAGAGTGGACATGTTATTCATTAGCGCCGTTTTTATTCCAGCTGTCTCGGCTGTCTCAAAGATGGTACAACGCAAGATGGTACATGTTGTATCATCTTTAGACTTGAACTATGTTTCAGGCGCAAACTTAATTGTTATTAGGAGTTGGTAACCCTAATATACAGTATTCCCAAGTTAAAAAATTAATTGCATATATATATATATATATTTACACTAGGTCTCTGGGTCTCTTTTTATGCGTATCTTTTTTATGCGGATTTGAAGTTATGCACCGCATAACTTCAAAACTTATATACCGTTGTACATAATGAACAGCGTGTTGCAGCACATTTTGGCGTAACGTGAGTAACGTGTAAGCAGTGAGTGTCCGTGAAGTTTAATTTTGCTTGTTAGTAAGTGTTTGTCTTTTCATTATCGTAAGTCTAAATTTTCTAATTTTTGTTTTAAAGATTTAATTTGGCCCAATGGAGAAAAAAAAGCACCAAAGAAAGGCAATTTTTTTTAAAATGAAAATTACAATTTTAGACCGCTTAGCAAAAGGGAGAGGGATCTACGGCGATTGTAAACATTTTAATTTAGGCGAGTCTACTATAAGAGCAATTAGAAAGAATGAAGTCGCAGTAAGAAAATCTGTCATTTCTGGCAGTAAACTAAGTGCCAAATTTTCATCGTACTCAAGAGATACTTTATTAGAAAAAACGGAACGAGCGCTCGTAATTTGGATTGAAGAATTAACTCCAAAAAGAATTCCTATAAGTGGTTATTTAATTAAACAAAAAGCTCATCGGTTTTATGAACAGAAGAAGCAATTGGAACCTTCTACTTCCGCTTACCAGGCTGATAAAGAATTTTCGGCTAGCAAAGGATGGTAAACCGGTTTTTAAAAAGGGAATGCACTTCATAACGTGAAGATTACAGGCGAGGTCGCAGCAGCAGATGAAGAAGCAGCCAAAAATTTTCAAGAGAAGTTAGCCAAACTTATTGAAGATGGTGGATATTTTCCCGATTAAGTGTTTAACGCTGACGAAATAGGATTGTTTTGGAAGAAAATGCGTAGTCTAACTTACTTCGCAAAGTCTGAGAAAAAAAGCAAGTGGGTTTAAAGCAAGCAAAGATCGAGTAACGTTGGTACTTTGTAGCAATGCATCAGGAGATCTAATGTTGAAAACCCCTCCTAGTAAATCGATCTCTAAGACCCCGTGCTCTAAAAGGCAAAGGTCTATAACAGCTACCGGTACATTGGATAGCTATTAAAAGGCCTGGGAAACAACTGCCGTATTTACTGAATGGTTTAATAATTGCTTTGTGCTAGAATTGGAAACATATATGAAGCAAAAAACTCGATTTTAAAGTTTTATTAATTGTTGACAATGCACCAAGCCATTCCGCATTTAGAACATCCAAATGTGTAGGTAGTGTTTTTTCCACCCAATACAACAAACATTATTCAGCCATTAGATCAAGGCATAATTGCGACTTTTAAAAAATATTACGTTAAGCACACTTTTAAATTTATATTGGCTAAACTAGAAAATGAATCATTAACAGTAACTGATGTTTGGAAAAAAATTTTCTATTTTGGACTGCTTAAATCTTGTTGCATCTGCTATCGCTGAAATAAGACCACAAACTTTAAATGCCTGCTGGAAAGCAGCTTGGCCTGGATTTGTTGCAAACAGTGCAACCATCTACATTATCAGCTGAAATCGTTACTTTGGCACAGGAAATTGAAGAATGTTTTGATACATTTAGTCAGATGATGTAGACGAATTGCTTGTGGATAACGGCATAAGTGATGATCATGATATTATTGGATATCGATTAACTTTAGATATCGTCGGAGATCCTGAAAATGATAGTGAAGTGTAAGAAAAACCTGTCCCCCCCCTCACTGTAAATATAATTCGAGAAGGTCTTGAACTGTACAATAAATTGGAAAATCATTTTCTTGTTAATGACACAAATTCTGAACGAGCCTTTTAACTTCCATCGTGAGCTGAAGAACTGTATGTCTGGATATCGCGAGCTGTATAAAAAATTAGTAAAATCATCATCGCGAAGTTTAATCACTGATTACATTGTCAGAGGAAAAAAATCAGCACAGAACGAGGGTGAAGCTAATTCTGTTTGTGAAGAACCATTGCCTTTACCATACACATCTGATGCGCTGACTATCCCTTCTGGTGATGAAAGTGATTTCGCACCAGTTCGCAAACGTTGCCGAATAAAAAAAATATTGTCTAATAGCGACGTTAATTCTGATGACAAAATGTAAAAACAAAATTGTTACTTTTCAATAAAATTAAATGAATAAAGCTTTAAAACAAACTTAGGCATTCTTCATAAGGCATATTCCGGTAATTGGACCACTTTTTTTTTTTTTTTTATTAAGCTGAAAGCACAATGAAGTAATAAAAGACCCGACAAGTTTCTTAAGCCCTGAAGATTTACATCTTCAGGGGTATACGGTAACTTAAAGTTTAAAAGAATAAAAAGGAGAAATTAATAGTTCATACTATACAGTTGTAGCCGTCTGACTGTTTATAAAAATGAAAAATCAGAATGCAGATTCAAAGCAGTGCTAAGTTTAAACAATGCTGGATGATGCCACGTTCTGTTGTTCACGTTCATGATGTCCGAGGTCTGACTGAGATATGTTTTTTATTAAAGCTGACCAAACTTGGTGTAGAATTAAGCCTTGGTTTTTATTGCATCGTGTTGGAATTCTAAGCATGTTTGCAGCTTCTTTGAATTTCCTTATGTAACAGTTTTTTTATATATAAGACATGTTTGTTTTCTGCCAGAGTACATTGTGGCCGGTGGAAGTGGTATGGAAAGCTAGACCTGATTTGTGTTCTCTTCTGTTTTGTATATCCTTTTAGTGTTCGTTCATGCGTATTTCCCCAGATCTTCCTGTCTGTCCTACGTAGCAGATGCCGCAAGAACAATAAATTTTATAAACACCTGGTTTTTTTTAAAAGGATGATGTGGAGATTTGGGGGGGGGGGTATAGAAATCTTGAAATTTTTTTCAGCAGCAGAAAGGCTACTTTGATGTTATGTTTGTTTAGTAATTTAGCCATCTTGTCTGTAACATTCTTGATATATGGAAGCGTGATGGCGTTTTGAAATATTGTTTCTGTGGGATGCTTGTAGGAGGTGTGGGGAGGATTTTTTTTGATAGTCTTGGGTTCATAACCTTTTTTTTATTTTTAGGATCTGTGTTAAATATTCCAATTCTTCATTTCTCTGTTTTTTTGTGCTGGAAATATTATAAGCTCTGTCCCTCAGGGTTTTTATTAGACCTATTTTTGCTATGGGTGGTGGTGTGAGACCGCATTAAGAAATCTTCCTGTGCTGGTGGGTTTTCTATATATTGAGAAAGAAAGTTTATTATCTTTTTCATTGACTTCTAATAGGATGTCAAGAAACATTTATAAACTTTTTATGCGATTACTTAAATTAAGGGGATATTAAATCCCACATAGTTTTAAAACCGAATAAGAAACTCAAAGATTGGAATCAGAGTTTCTTGCCGAATATAGTAAACTATAAAGTATCGGCGAACCTAGCGTGAGCTAATGCAAGTGACCCTAGTACGTAGTACAATACCGGACGACTCGTTGCAAAGGTGGGGAAAGTTCAGATCGCTATTCTTAGGTATTTTCCATAATGTAAAAACACATTTCCAGCATTTTCAAAATGTGTTTTTACATTATGGAAAATACCTAAGAATAGCGATCTGAACTTTCCCCACCTTTGCAACGAGTCGTCCGGTATTGTACTACGTTCTAGGGTCACTTGCATTAGCTCACGCTAGGTTCGCCGATACTTTATAGTTTACTATATTCGGCAAGAAATTCTCTTATTCCAATCTTTGAGTTTCTTATTCGGTTTTAGAACTATGTGGGATTTAATATCCCCTTAATTTAAGTAATGTTTTCATTGCCGAAATGAAGCTAATCAGCTCTTTATACTTAAGTAACTTTTTTATGCGATTTTAGAAAATTATGGAACGTATCCCTAATTTTTCAACGTAAGTGAGATCTTTTTTGTGCGATTTTTTATATGCGGTTTTCTGTGGAACGTATCTACCGCATAAAACGAGACCCGACTGTATATATATATATATATACTGTATATATACATATATGTCAACGATACCAAGACATTTTATAAATTTGGTTTTAATCCTTTTTTCCCAAGTAAGCAAACAAGCAAGTAAGCCAAGTTTGCGCCTCAAGTATTTTCAGCTCTGAGGCAACTCGTGGTAAAGGTGACATAAGCTCTGATCACTTGCCTACGTATCCCATAACACAATTCACATATCCATACTGACATGTATTATGGGAAGAATCACTACCCAGACCGGTTTCGACCTTTATTGAGGTGCTGTTTAAGTAAAGACCTCTAAAAATTTCCCAGACGTTGACCGAAGGCTCGTCTAACTCAGCGTTGTTTCACTCAGTGATAGGCTCACCCCCGTCACCAAGAAGAACTTCTCAGCGTTGGCTCTACCCAGTGGCAAGCTCATCCCACCACCACCAGACAGAACCATAATATCAGTGGTGGCCCCACTCAGAGACAGGCAAAAACCTATCTCAAGCAGAGCCTCTTATACCTCAAGAAAACGGACCACTTCTGCGCTAAAGCACATCAGTGGGAACCGGACCCAGAGGTGGTGATACCAAGGTTGAAGTAATGCAGAACTTATATTTATCAATGCGAGTTGCCACAAGGTGCTTTAAACTTATTAAATAAAAATCTCAGGATGAGAGAAAGATGTAGAAAGTTTTTTTACCTTGGGCGTACTATACGTTAAATATACCAAGAAATTTTATAAACTTGGTTTTAATCCTTTTTCCCCAAATAAATGAAGTTCACCACGAGTTGCTTCAGACCTGAAAATATTTCAAGCGCAAACTCGGCTTACTTGCCTGTTTGATTACTTGGGATAAAAGGATTAAAGCCAGGTTTATAAAATTTCTTGGTATCTTTAAGGTATAGTATACCAAAGTTAAAAAATCTTTCTACATTTTAATTAATTTTGTATTAATTTTTCCCCTATTGAAAACTGCCCAGCAAGTCAGCAACTCGATTTGTAAACTTTTGGCACCGTACATAAAAAAGGTTCGCCGCCGGTGTCCTAAATGATTGTAATCTCTCCAACTCGTTTTTTTTTTTTTTTGCTAGATGGGCGAAGCAAGAATGCTTTTCATATTCCCCGTTATCTGTAGAGGACAATGTAAGGATAGGGTGTAATTGAGCTATGAGCTCTGATCATGGAAAGAGGATAACAGCAATAGCCGAGCCTCAGTTAGAACTTCATTGGCTACAGCATTGCCATCCATTACCCTCCCTGGGTGCCCATTTTAGTCGTCTCTTACGACATGCATGGGCTGCAGTGGAGCTATTCTTATCCCGGCCACCACACGGGGATCTCCTAGTTCGTAATTGTAAATTGTATTTTGGTTTCTTTAAAATAGTCTATTTATTTAATACCGCGCACGTCGTTGTTTCATATCTTTCCATATATAAATAAAATAAATAATTTTTTTTTATCCCATAAAGCAAGATATCGGTTGAAGAACTCGTTCATTTGACAGAATAGACAAAATTCATTGGCCTGAAACTTATTTTCATTGGCTGTCATTTTCACCAACTATTTTAATTAATTTCCTATTGGTATTTGCAATAACATTAATTTCAAGAAATTCATCACTTACAATTTTATCCCATTTTTAAAAATTCATACAAGTTAATAAAGTGTTTATTAAAATAAACACCTTATTTATAATTAAAGCCAAATTTATTTATTTTAAAATTTAATGTATTTAATGTAATTTTTATATTTAAAGATTTTTAAAATATAAAAAAAATGTTAAAGTAAAATCAAATTTAATAATACACCAATTTACTTTTTGTAGAAAGAAATTAGACATATTCTTATGAACTTCATAAGTGAATCGGAAAAATGAATCAATCTACCGTGAGATGCGGAGATTGATTCATTCAATCCAATACCCTTGGAGGGTAATGGGTGGCACTGCTGTAGCCAATGAAGTTCTAACTGAGGTTTGGCTATTGCTGTTACCCTCCTGCCATGATCAGAGCTTTAATAGCTCAACAACACCTTATTCCTACACTGTCCTCTACAGATAACGGGGAAGATGAAAAGCATTCTTGCTTCGCCCCTTTAAACCAGTCCTTATAAGGATAAGGATAAGTGAATCAGGGCAGAGTGGTCGACCGTGAGATGCGGTGATTAATACCTTTGGAGGGTAATGGATGGCAATGCTGTAGCCAATGAAGTTCTAACTGAGGCTCGGTTATTGCTGTTGCCCTCCTGCCATGATCACAGCTTTAATAGCTCAATAACACCTTATCCCTACACTGTCCTGTATAGATAACGGGAAAGATGAAAAGCAGTCTTGCTTCGCCCCTTTAAGCCAGTCCTTATCCTTATAAGGACTATATAAGTGAATCGGGGTGTGGGAGGTTAATCCAAGGAGGGCAGTACTGTAGCCAAAGAAGTTTTAATTCATTGCCGTTACCCTGGGAGGTTGAGTTTTGCTCTCTTAGGTTTCTTCCGAAATTTTGCTCCCGGTGAGGTAGGGGCCTTATTTTCGGGGGGGGGGGGTTCCCTGAAAGAGCATTTTGAGTATCCGGGGAGGGTGTTCTCCTGTGAGGGGCTGTGTCGGTGGATGCTTTTCCCTGGAATATGAGCGGTTTTGCTCGGTGGTTGGGGAGCCAGTCACTGAGTGGACCAACGCTGAGTTGGACGGTGTTTTAGGGATCGTCCTAATATTTAGAGATGGCTTTACTTATTCAGTAGCCAATGAAGTTTCAACTGAGGCTCGGCTATTGCCATGACTAGATCCTTTAGCTCAAAAACACCCCATCCACACAGATTTTCTTCAATCAGATGAAGAGTCAAGGACTCAGTCCATCCCCCCCTCCCCGAAAAAAGTGAATTGATTCTTTTGAGCTTATGTGAATGATTGTTATTTGGTATTGATGTTTTTATTTGAGTATAACAAATGATATTTGTATTTAATATAAAAATTTGGGTTGTACATAAAAATTACATTTTTGAATGATTAATTTCATAGTAAATAAACTTTTAAACAACAAAAGTGATCTAATTAAGTTTAAACGTGGACTCCTAAATAATAAATTCTATATAAGTACAAAAAAAGAGCAATAATTAATATTATTATTGAGAACACAAATTCTGAAAATATCAATATATTTGAGACATTTTTTTTAAAAATTCGTTGCTTTGTGTTCATTTCGGGTCTAAGTAATTACGCTTTACTGATAGCTTTTGAGCATTGCCATTCTAGTTTCTAAAAATGCTAAAAGAGGAAGTTGAATATTGCTGAAACATTTTGTGAAGTAAGCGAAGTCAAGAATAATATAAAACTATCAGATTGGAAGGCATGAGATAAAAGAAAGATAAAAACATGATGGATTGGCTCACTGCTGCTTAAATCCTGCAGTTTTCCGTCACATGACCATGCTTGCTTCAGCGCTTCTCTTGTTATAGAGACAACAGTAAAAGGCAGACATCGAGGAAAGCATGGCGCCGTACCATTTTATTATTTCTCCCACCGTGGGACTTAACAGACACGATTCATTTGGCAAGAATGGACAATTACGTACAGCTGTTCAAAAACTTAATTTTCATCAGTATTGTATGTCACTGATAATAAAATCTGTCAGCGTGATAAGATGCTTTTGTTGTTGTTGTTGTTGTTTAAGAGTTAGCCAGAAATGATTGTAATGAACTCATTTAAAGAGTGATAAGAGGGGAAATAAAAGTAATTTGCGTAAATAAAAAATATATACAGATATATTTTCAAAGTTAGAAAGAAAAGTTCTAAGTATGAAGATAGTAACGGTTTCTCAATCGACCAATTCTTAATTATATTTGTAAACAGCTCTCCAATTGTGAAATATAAACAAAAGATGTTTATAATTCCACATAATCTTACACGGTCAGGTAGTAGACGGAGGGAACTGACGGCAAAAGATGTCTCCAGGATTAAATCACTAAACAAATACTGTAGATGCAGGTTGTCAAGTGCAGCTTTTGTGTTCACATATTGCACAAATTCCATGACTAGATGCTCTTTGGCATCTATGGTTCTGGTCAAAATACTTCTTGTTTATTGAAAATCACCGATAAGATTGTATCAAGTTAGCTCTCGAGAAGCACTTTTTTTATAGCATATTCACTAAATGATTTGTGCTAAAATAAACATAGAGGATTTCTTCTCCTCTACTGCGTCTATTTGTCAAACTGCAGTCGTACCATACAGTAACTGGCGCCTATTACATACATGCTGACCTGGTTGACCGGATGATTAACGTATTTACTATCCAGGCTTCGAGTCCAATTTTGTTACTTTTTTTTACGATACTGTTCAAGTGAGACAAGTACAGTGAGGAAAAAGTAACATTAATTATATATTTTTTCTTTTAATTTAAAATCGCAAGAAAAGTTGCTATGAATAAATAAGACATTGTGTTAGTTAAAGATTTCCATTAACGTATTAAATACAAGAATCAGAGAGGTTCCAATGGAAGATTTCGTGGAGCATCATTTAAGTGGCTTTTATCATGATTCTTTTGCTATTTTTGGCTTTCATTTATTTGCGTAAATGTCGTTTTGTTACTTTGTACAAGGCTGAATAATTTTATTTATTATTTATTATAATTGCCTTGCGTGTTAAGACTTCTTGCTTCTTAGAAACCTAATCAATGCTCTAATAAGACATTTAATCCAATCTACATAGTCTACTATGCCTGTCAACCTTCTAGAGGTTATCATCTAGCAGGTTTTTCTACTTGGCTGGAAGAAAAACCCAAAATTCCAGTAGTAAAAAAACGCAGTCCACTTCGATAAAAGAAACTGGTTGGCTTGCTTTCATTTGAAATCCCCTTATAAAGTTCCTCGCCGTTATCAACGTCTTCTATAATGATCATCGTTGGTACCGAGGTTCCCTTGTAGCTGAAAATCTGAATTGTTATGATACAGATTTTTACGTTCACCGCCCGTGAAACTAACTTAAAAACTTGCATGTACAGAAATCAGTGCAGATTCTTACTTTGTTACGAGTTGCACTTAATGGTTCCATTTCTTACAAAATCTTTATGATCTGAATATCAACAAGTAAGGAAACGATTTCATCTAATCAGAGAGGATATTCCTTCCTTAATAGCGTTCATCTATGGGGGGGGGGGGAACCATCATCATTACCACAATTAAACCCAGAATTGCGTCCGACAGCTGTACTGTAGACATAATTCTGTTTTCTTTAATTTTTCCTTTCAAATGGTTCATTTATAGCAAACAAAAGAAAGACGATATAGTCATTTCTAATGGTTTTGACAATAAATATGGAATTATAACGAAAATATCATTCTTCAAGGAGTATTGAACAAAGAAGGAAATTTAATCTCAAACTAAGACGCAAACCAAACTACTCATTAGCGCATCCATCAAGTAGAGCAACATTAAGTATAATATTTCTCATAATTTTTTCTAAACAATACAGTTGCTATACTGAACTGAAATCAATTTTCAACTCTCGATATTTCCGTTGTTTTCTCGAGAACCATCGTGATGTGTCAAAAGATGAAGCGCGTCTATGTTTCATCTTTTGACACATTGGTGGCTTGTTTTGAAATTATGAATACTAGACATAAATTTTCTTAATTTTTCCACAACATATAGTTTGACTAAACACAAAACACTGAATCGACTCAAAAACATATTCATAAAGATGCTAAATACCAAATATTATTACATTTCATGCAAATTTCATGCATGGCCTCGATGGAGGCCAAAAGCAAAAAATTGAACGCTGTCATTTTGAACTTTCCAAAAGAAACCGGAAAAATTAAAAACACTAAAAAAAGACATCATCAAACTAGCTGAAGAATGTGACATCGACCCAAAAAACATCGTCAGGGAACATCGTTTCGGACCCATGAACAAAAGCCAAAACGAAACGAACTTTGCACGCCTCGTAAAAGTGACTTGCGACACGCCGACAAGCACATCAAAACTAATAGCAGCGATCAACAACAAGTTCAAAGATATTTTTCCCAATTCGCGCATACGTGCTCGACCACATTTATCATTTGCACAAAGGGAAAGCCATCTTCGAAGACAACTTGCAGAAAATCGTCAAATTGGTGACTACAGTTGGACCATCGACTACAGACCAGTTAAATTGGTGCAAAAAACAAGTGACGCTACTAGCAGACACCATGGTGACCAGTACGCAGGCACTGCATAGGAAACGTGCAGGACCCCTGCGGTCAAACATGACTCACAAAACCCTATATATCCACTTTACCAAAATCCGTGGTCTAAACTCCAACCTTAATAGTACCCACTACCATCTGCAGTCTACCAAACCCGCCTACTATTTCTGGCAGAAACTCAGATCTCATCTCCCTTCAGCACTGTTCATCTGAACCTTCCAAACTACACACTCTTTTACTCCTTTAGACCCAAGGGTGGCGTCTGTACATACATCCGCTCCGATACACCTTGCCAGAGAGCACCCAACCTAGAATCGCCCAACTTCGATCTTTTCTGGATGAAAATATCCTTACCCAACTCAGTCAAATTCATCTGCTGTCTCTATGGTTCTCCTAATACCACCAACCACTCTGAGCTCTTTAATTTCCTCTCGCTAAAAATGGACTTTCTCCAGTCCCACTTTCCCAACAGCAAAATCTCTTAGGAGATTTTAATGTCCACAAAACCAACTGGCTTTCCTCCTCCAGCTGTACAGATCTTGCAGACAGAGATGCTGAAACATTCGCCATCACTAATAACCTCACACAACTCGTTCAGATGCCAACCAGAATACCTGATAACCCAAACCATTCTCCAGACATCCTAGACCTAGTCCTAACCAATGACCCTTCCAAATACACAGTGAATGTAGAGGGCTGGTATCTATCTCAGAGCCTGGAATGGCCTATATTCAACCCATTCCCAAAGAAAGGGAGACTAGTCACTGCCGGCCAACTACGGCCCCATCTTGCCCACATCAGTCCTGTCTAACGTAATGTAAAAAATCGTCAATTCCCAATTTCTACACTATTTTAAAGCTACCTGTCTAATAAACGACCGCCAGTATGGATTCCGTCGCTTCCGATCAACAGGAGATCTGCTCACGTATGTCATCCATCCCTGGGCAAATGCCATGGAGAAGTTTGGCGAATATCAAGCGGTTCGACTTGATATTTCCAAGGTGTTTGACCAGGTCTGGCACAAGGGCTTACAAAGCAAGCTGGCATCATTTGGTCTATCTCAAGACCTTTGTAATGAGATTGCCAGCTTTCTGTCAATCCCATTACAATGACCCTCACTATGTGTGTGTGTGTGTGTGTGTGTGTGTGTGTGTGTGTGTGTGTGGTGGATGACTCCTTATCCTCTCAACATTCAACTAATGCTGGGGTTCCTCAAGGTTCTGTCCTCTCACCGACCCTCTTCCTACTATATATCAGTGACCTACTCATCTTACCTTCAATACACAGTTTTGCAGATGACAGCACATTGCACTCCTCCTTTTCTTTTGATAAATCTTACTCCACACAACTCACCTCAACCTACAGAACAGCAACCACCACTGCCCTCAATTCAGACCTCCAAGCCATCCTCCAATGGGGTTCACATAACCTGGTCAATTTCAATGCAAATAAAATCCAGTACTATCTAATTTCTCATAAAAAAGAACCACTTTCTCCCAGTATTATTTTTGACAACACCCAAATTTCCAGACAAGCTGGGATTTCTCTTCTTGGAATTACCCTGACATCAAGCCTTTCCTGGCATAAACACATCACAACCGTTGCATCCTCGGCTTCTAAAAAACTAGGATTTCTCTTTCGCTCAAAACGTTACTTCACCCTTGAACAGCTACTAACCTTATACAAATCACAAATCCGCCCAACCACCGAATTCTGCTCCCACATATGGGTTGGGACAGCTCCCAAAAGCTCCCTCAAATTGCTCAACTCCATATAGAAGAGAGCAATCAGACTTATTATTGACCCTTCTCTTATCAACTCACTCCTCCCACTTTCACACAGACGATTGGTCTCTGCAATATGTGTCTTCTACAAATATTTCCATGGAAAACGTTCATCCGAAAGAGCATCAATAATTCCCTCACTTAGTACTAAGCTCATTGGAACATGTGCAGCTGTTGCTCAACATCCCTACACAGTGCACCTTGAAACCCACAGAACAAGTTTCTTCTCCTCCTCCTTTATCCCTGCAACCGCTATGCTATGAAACAGTCTTCCCCTTGATGTGTTCCCTAGGGAATACAATCTACAGTTATTCAAATCTAATGTGAAAACGTACTTTCTTTCCCAACCCATACACGGTACTAATATACTATAGGTCGATCTACCAATCTCTCATGTATGGACTCAACATAATATATATATACTAGGGGGCTCCTCCACCTGGCGCCTACGGCGTCCACCCCCCCCCCCCCGAGTTGTGTTATATATATATATATATATATATATATATATATATATATATATATATATATATATATATATATATATATATATATATATATATATATATGTATATATAGTACTGGATTATTAACATCAGTTTGAATCACTTTGCAAAATTTCCAGTAAGAACTGACGGAGTTTGAAAGAGGCGTTGTGATATGATGTCATGATACAGTCCTATCTGTTCTGCAATTTTTTTTGACAAATTGGGCTTTCCCACGATACCATACTGCGATGGAAGCGCAGGGAGTCAGCTGCAAGTACTACCTGCAACGGACGATCCACTGCATTCACAGAACGTGACCGTAGGGTGCCTCCAATGATAATATGTAAAAACTGTCATTCTTCGGCCGACACGTTGAATGCAGAATTCTGGGCATCGACTGGAACACGGATCTACACAAAAACATTCGGAACCGAAGTTCATAACAGGGGGTTTCCATGGCAGGATCGCAATATGCAAGCCCACATTAACGAAATCAACATGTAGCTTCCTCTTCTGCGCTACTAAGAGCGAATACAGTGGGACGTGGAAGTTTAGAAAGTTGTGTTATGGAGCGACGAATAATGCTATGACCTCTACCCAGCAGGTGTGGAATATGTCTGGTACACTCTTAACAGAGTGTGCAACCCTATAATCCCCTCAACTATGAAATTCGGAGGTAGCAGCGTGATAGTATGGTACTCCAAGCAGAGGGACGAGGCAACCAGGAAAAACAGGACGCTTCGTCCCTCTGTTTGGAGTGTCACAAATATTGGACTCTGGGAGGTATCTGAACATTCTGGACAATGCCATGCTTCCTACTTTTTAACGTTTCTATGGAACTGGTCATTTTCTCTCTTTCTCTCTCTCAGCAAGACAATGCAACGCATCACATAGTTTCTGCTGTAACTGCGTGGTTTGTGGATATGATTGTCGCCACACTTGACTCTTCTCCACAGGGTCTTATCTCAGCTCCTACTGAACAGAATATTCCAGTACCTTATTACATGCTTACAGAAAAAATGGTCCATATTTCCCATTGATGGCTAAAGCCAGCTGTAGTCTTACGAGTGAAGCAGTCCCCGGAAAAAAACTCTTCAACTGATATTCAAAATATTGTGATCAAAAGAATGTAAGAATTTGAAATAAATTTGTAAATTATATTGAGGCTATAAAGAATGATTTTGCCTTAATCGTGCCATTCATTTAGCAGTATGGACGCATTCCATAAACATATAATAAATAACAAATAATAAATATATTATTTAATAATAATTTTATAAGCGATATTGTATAGCTCCCGGGAATTCTCTGAACTTGAAAAAAAAAACGTCTAGTCCTGAGAACAGAAAATATCCGAGATTCAGAAACCCCAGTCTGAACTGCTACCTGTTATCAAAATACACTCACTGGTCTAATAATGGATACTAACAAAATACCCTTACTTCAACGATTTTATATCCCTGATCGGAACATCTGAAAGATATATTCTGTTCTTATGTACTCATAATAAAGATAATTTATTATTATCCTCTTGTTATGACAATTTTGTTCATTATTTTGTTGCCGTGTGAAAGAAGAAGTGATTAGTAATTTATCCAACCATTCATTAGATATTTCTGTCCGAGGAAATCTCTGAACCTATAATGTTTACTACTTTGAAGCCTTATAAAAAGCAGGCTGCCCGTACTCGTTCCCTCTAAGGGTCAACTCCCTTCCTCAGGTCTATGCCTTGAACACCATGCACAGAATCAAATAAAAAGAAAAACAAAACCCTCAGATGCGTAGGAATATATATTTCTAGTCTAACAGCTTCCAGGCTTCTTTTTTGTGTGTGTGTGTGTGTGTGTGTGTGTGTGTGTGTGTGTGTGTGTGTGTGTGTGTGTGTGTGTGTGTGTGTGTGTGTGTGTGTGTGTGTGTCATTACAATTTTTATATTGTATCACAAATAATGTCTCTGGGAGAGGGGGAGAGAGAGAGAGAGAGAGAGAGAGAGAGAGAGAGAGAGAGACGAAATATTGGAACCATTAAACATCATTGTATAATTATTTCTTGTGTCGTTTTCAGTCCATTAAACCTGAACATTAGCACACGAGACTCAAAAACTCCGATGGAAATTCATTGTAGAGTAACTGCTAACTGATGACTGAAATGATGAATAGTGTCTGGTTTCTGTTTTAGATTTATTATTATTATTACTGTATAGGCACCTCCATAGAGTCTGAAGACTTGTCGTGGGAGACCCAATCTATCCACCGTATCTATCATACCTCTCATTCAACCTATTAACAGAAAAATCACTCACAACTGACTCTGGCAACCCATTTCACTCCCAAGCAAAACTTCTAGTCCTCACACCCCTACTAACCACATCTTTATTCAACTTCTAGGGATGATCCCCCTTGTTCTGGCCCTTATAGCCAGAACAAGGGAGTCATCCCTAGAAGTTTAATAAAGCTGAAACATTTCCACTCCATCTATCCTATAAAATCCTTTAAGCAACTTAAATGATTTTATCGTATCCCCTATTTTTCTCCTATCAACTAACTTCTGCAATCCACACACCTTCAATTTATCCTCATAGGGAACATTCCACAGGCCATTCACTACGTTGGTCACTCGCCTATGAAAATCCTCTCCATCGCCTCTCATCTCCAAGAAATCTAGGAGACCAGTGGACCAGACCTGAGCACAGTAATCCAGATGTGGGCGTATCAAGGCCTTATAAAGAGGAATAACAACTTCCTTATCTCTACTTGTTAATGTGTTATTCACTAGCCAAGTAATCTTATGGGCTACCTTATCACCCTTAGCAATATGTCCACTAAACTTTAACTCTCTGTCTGCTACCACCTCTAAACCTGTAGCTTCATCTATTTCCTGGAGTAGAGTGCCAACAATGTGCTAAATGGCTTGTGATCCATTTATCCAAGTGCATAACTTTACATTTCTCGACATTAAACTGACACCCATTAACTGTTGTTGCCCACACTGACAGTCTATTTAAATCGTCCTGCAAGCTATCCACATCGCCTCGATTAACTATTTCTGTAATTTCACATAATCAGCAAACAAATTAATATTTCCTTTGAGGTTATTTTCCATATCATTTATGCACAAATTAAGCAGCAATATTCCCAGCATTGAACCTTGCAGCACACCACTAGTCATCTGATTTCGCCTCGATTCTTCCCCCTCCCTCCATATCCACTTTTTGATATCTGTCCAGCAGTCACCCTCTTATCCACTTAACCAGTGTCATATCCATCCACATTTGTCCTAATTTGCACAATAGCGTTCCATGTGGTATTCTGTCAAATGCCTTTGCAAAATCCAGCAAAATCACCGTGCATGCAGCCATTTCCTTTATCCAACTCAACTGTTACTCTATTATAAAAAAGTTCGTAAATTACTAAGGCCTGACGGACCCTTCACAAAGCCATGTTGACCCTCATACAATATCATATTTCATCTGCCCATTATTTAATCCTCTTTATGACCAATTTTTCTAGTACTTGATCACCACTCCTGAGATACTGATTGGTCTATAATTTGCTACTGTAGTCTTAGAACCTCCCTTATACAAAGGAATTATTTTTCTCTCTTTCCATTCCCTTGGAACTCTACCAGAGCTGAGACTTAAATTAAAGAGCTTAGTCAGAGGCATTGGCACATTCTCGGCCCTCGCACATTCTCGCAAAACTAGCTGATGTCCCATCTAATCCCACAGCCGTATTTGCATTGAGATTCTGCAATATCCTAAGTGCAATATCCTTGATTAACTATTACTCTACCTAATTTTGCATCATCAGCAAACAACTGAATATATTCTTTCGGGTTATTTCCTATATCATTTATGTACAAATTAAACAGCAATGGTCCCAGCACTGAACCATGTGGCACACATCACTCGTCACCTGTTTTCGTCTGTTTTACGATACTGTTGGAAGCCTTAATAAGCTACTATACATGGTTCTCGTGACTCATTCATACATATGTAATTATTTGTTTGATTTGATTATAATTTGATTTATTTATGAGGGACCGAAGATTAATAATCAATCTCTAAAACACCATATCACTATAGACAACATTCCTGAGTCGTAACATTAGATAAAAGGCAAAATTTAAATCCACTTGAGCTTTGCAGAAGGTTATATCTGCGCATGCAGCGTAATATTTCGTAATGAAACACAAAGGTGAATATTTGAAGGAGCAGTTCTCCACTGTTTTGTTTATTAGCTATAAAGAAAAGTTATTATTGCCAAAATAGACAATAAAAGTTATCCTTTTTATTGTCTCGGAAATGATATTATTCAGTTTTATTACTTTTGGCATACCACCTTTAAAATTAGAAATCCATAAATTATTTGTTAGTAAGCATTATTGTCCTCTTTCTCGATTTTATTATTATTATTTTTTAAATTACCATTTTTACAGAGAATGTTATTTTATACACGGGACAACTGAGCAGTAAGGAAGTTGCTTTTTAACTCTAATACGATGAGCACATATCCATTAAAATAAGCACTTGTGATTCTTTAACATACGCATCAGCTAAAAGCAGATGAGTTTCGTTGGAAAGAATAAAAATGAAATTTGATTTTTATCACAAAGATATCTGGTATATGTTATGGCTGCTATAATACTTAGCTGCAAAATATGTTGACTGTAGCTGTGTGCATGAGAATATATAACAGTTTGTTCGAATATAATGTAAGACAAATAATTAATAATAAAAAACAGCACCATGGCTAATTAATTTACCCATGGTGCTGTTTTTGAGTGCTTCTGTAAATGCATTTTTAATTTTAACGCCTTCGTAATGTAGTCGGAAAAACGACAGACATGCGGCCCGAGTTCAGTTCTCCTCATAACAAGAGGAAACTTCATATATTGGTTTTTCAAGTTGAGTTATTTAATCCCATAAGATGTAATAAGGTTTTATTCCCAGAAAACCGGGTTTTTGATCCGCAAGCAAACTGGCCAGAAATAAATCCATCCAGTTAACACACAAAAAAATTTTTTTTTACAATTTTTTTTGTTTTGTTTACAAAAGATAGAAACTGAAATAATTCATTATGCAGACGATAATCTAGTACTAGTTTCGTTGTTGAATCAAATGTAAAGTAACAGGAGAAAAAACATGCTAAATCTCTGGTAAAATGAGCTCTGCTTCAAAATCAATAAAGAAATGGATAATAAATAAACTTCCATGAGATAATGCATGCAGTGTATAGCGATGCAAATGATGTTCCCATATGTGGTTAACACGTTTAGAAATCATATTTTTAATTAAGCTCCAAGCTTTAACGATCCATCATCGTGCAGAAGTAAGATTGAAAAAAAAAAAAATCTGGTTTACAGTGATGAGAGAAGGTCCAGCTGTTCATTTTATACATTTTTAAGCTAATAGTTATTGATCTTACGTAAAAATTACATACACTTTAGTGGAATTTTTCTTTGGTAGTTTTTTTTAATGTCTAAAAAGATAGCCATCACTTTATCTTCCAATATTGAGTTAGTAACAAAAGAATTATGTTCACTTTTCTTTCTATTAATATTGACTACGTCATTATAAATCGCATTACCACCGCCTCTAGAATATGGATCAAGGCATTAGCAGATAGATTATAAAATACAGTCTTATAAACTACAGTTGAAAGCCTAAGGTATTAAGTTTCTGTATTCAATAAAGAAAGCGATTTTTAGCCAACGAATTTATTAAACATTTCGCACACTGAATATTGTTTATCTTTTATTTTTATCAATATGCCAGTATTATTAATAAAAATTGAACGTATTGCTAATAACTGTATTTAAGTAATAAATTTGACTTGACACTATTCAGTGCATAGAAGAAAACACGATTGTCTACTGAAAAACTTACGTAACTAGCATTTGATATTAAGCTAATAATAGCAATTGCCTAAATTTGCGTATGATCATACTGCAAGTCTTTTCACACAGAGGGCGCTCTAATAAGTTGCAGGAAATGAATTCAAGTTGCTTTTATGAAATGTACAATTAGAATTACATGTTAAATAATTCTTATACTAAATTGGGCGATAATGTTTAACAATTTTAATATTGGGCTTAATAATTTTTAAGATGCAATAATTTTAAAAAAAATTTAAATTATTAGTGTTATAAATTATTTTATAAGCCTATTATTATAAGGTCTATAAATACACCTTTTTCGTATTGATATAATGGAAGTCATTTACAATATTGTTTTGAAGGAAACTTTGAATCAGAATATAGCTCATGCATGTCGTACGAGGCGACTAAAATGGGTACCCAGGGAGGGTAATGGATGGCAATGCTGTAGCCAATGAAGTTTTAACTGAGACTCGGCTATTGCTGTTACCCTCTTGCCATGACATGATTAGAGCTTTAATAGCTCAATAACACCTTATCCCTACACTGTCCTCTACAGATAACGGGGAAATGAAAAGCATTCTTGCTTCGCCCCTTTAAGCCAGTCCTTATCCTTATAGTCCTTATAAGAATCAACATCATAGCGTCATTCCTTTAAGAAAGATATTTCTTTATTAACAAAATTATATCTGTGAATTACGTATGGAGTTTTTGAAATGCGCCTTTATTTTATTAAAGATTTTTATGGGCTATTGTGGCACTTATTTACCAATACAGAGTGTAGTACCAATGAATACAACTTAATAGAGATCCGAGTTTTGTATTCCTCAGCCTACAAAATCGTTGAGTAGGCCATCAAAACTTATAAACTGCATGGTTAAAGTGAAACGAATTGTTAGGTGCTCTTTTGCAAAAATTACAATGTTAAAACGTACTATTTAACAACTCAAAACAAGCAGTAATGTAGGGTACATTTTTAAGTTTTTCATTAAAAATATGAAAATTTTATTTATATAAAGAATAAAAAGTAGCTGTTTTATTATTTCTTATATAGTATATAATAGACATATATGTATAATGAAATACTTTAATTAATTAAAGTTTAATTTAAAATTTTAAATTATATAATAAATTTTACGAATACACCTTTTAATTAATATAATTATTATTATTAATATATTTATTGATTTTCACCATTTCGTTAATACGAAATTCGGTTAAGATTTTATAGGATGTAGGATGTGCATTCGTACCGTAAGTTAGATGTTATTCAGTGGTGATATCTGGTCTTAGAGTTACCGTGGAAACTTGTAAAGACTTCGTTTCTCATGAGAATTCGCCGTAAAGTCTATATTTCCTAGTCGCGCTGTTCATTGTCATTCGAGTGTGTTTTGAGTGTTGATTGCGGTCTCGCGATAGTCCTTGAGTGTGATGTATTTTGTGTTTATATACGCTACACGGAAGTCCTTGAGATCCAGCTCAGGTAAGCATATATTTGAATATTTTAAACATGAACAATTTAAGTGCCGATGACTTTATCCAATCGTTGGATAAAAAGTTGGCGCTCGACCTCCTCAAAAAACTGTTGAAGAAATTCTAGGTAGAGTGGCAAGGGTTTCTAAACCTATATTCAGCGAGAGACGACTCCACAGAAGGGGACAACTCAACACCAGGGGAAGAATGGAAGACAAACCTGATAATCTCTGCTCCCACTCCAAAACATGATACAGAAACCCATGCTCGGAAAAAACGTAAAACAGCGGAGACTCAGATAAACGAGGGGATGGAAGAAGATGCCCCCAACACTGACCTCCCCACGCCCAACAACGAAAAAGTTCCTCCAATTGTTCTACGGGAAAAAGAACGTTGGACGGCCCTTAGGCCTATTATGCAAAACCACCAAATTGCCTATTCATGGGCAAAAAACGTATACGACGCAGTCAAAATCCAGCTTGCCACAGTAGGCGACTACAGGCTCCTCACAAAAACCATGGATGAGTCAAATATTAAATATCATACTTACTCACTGAATTCGGAGAAAAACCTAAAAGTTGTACTCAGGGGAGTAACAGAAAACATCTGCACAGATGAAATTACTGAAGACCTCTGCCTCCACGATCGCCCACCTGTCAAGGTTAGCAGAACGCTACGGGCTGACAAGAGTCCAATGCCCCTAGTACTCGTTGAGATACCCAACACACACAAGAACATATACAACATAACAACAATCTGTGGTCTGAAAATCACAACAGAACCACTAAGGAAAAGAGCCTCGTCGGGCCAGTGCTACAGATGTCAGAAGTACGGACACGCACAGAAACTCTGCAGAGCAGACTACAAATGCCTCAAATGTGGGCAAAACCACTCCACAGCAACCTGCTCAAAACCCAGGACCTCACCAGCCAAATGAGCGAAGTGCGGGGCCCCCATCCGGAAAACTACAGAGGCTGCAATCACTACCCTAAGAATTAAACAGACAACAAAAGGAAACAGATCTCTCAACCCTGCCCACAGGCACCACAGTTGACGGCTCCCCAGTTGCCTGACCTTCAACAAAAGACAACAGAATACCAGCTCTCACAAATGGAAAATAACAACAGTCTGGAAAGCCACCGTTGAACAGGACATACACCGAAGTAGCCCGCTCATCCAAAGATATCCAGCAGGACCAAAATGTTCCAAACATGACAACAGTCATCACAGCCTCATTGGCAAACATGCTTCAAGACTTCAGTAAGTCAAACCCTTCACCAAACTCCACAAAAAGATTTCTAAAAGAAACTCAAACCATATTATCAATGCTTGTTAATGAATAAAACTAGATTACTCCCAGACTCACTATAAATCGCCGCTTGGAACGTCAATGGCCTAAAAAACAAGACACTGGAGCTCCAAGAATTCTCTCACAGATACAACCCTGACATCATCCTAATTAATGAAACTCATCTAAGACCTGCAGACAATCCAAAACTGAGAGGCTACACACTATATAGAAATGACCGACTGGACTACAGAGGTGGTGGTACAGCCATATTTATCAGAAATTGCATCAGGCACAATGGAATACTCACCTCCCACCCTCTAACCTAGAACTCACCGGTGTCGAAGTCCACACAAACTCAACTGGAAGACTTAAAATCTACGCCGCCTACAGCTCCCCTGCTATTTTCTGACTTGGATGCTGTACTAGGCACAAATGAATCCATCATCGTCGCTGGGGACTAAAACTCCAAACATCCCTCCTGGAACAGCAGAACCACAAATAAAAATGGCCGTATCCTCTTAAGCTAAACAGGATTAAAGAACGCTGTCGTAACAGGACCCACTGAACCAACCCACCACAGCCAACATCCTAGACATCGCCATCCTACACAACATCAAATACCAGCACAGCATTCAAGCACTGAACGAATTATCATCAGACCACAATCCAATCCTACTTCACTTAGGGAACAAAGACTAGTCACCTCCAACCCCAAACCTCCATTGTCTGGGAGAAACTTAGGAAAGTGCTACAGCATCCAAGTCAGAAAGAACACATTGGTCCGGTTCCCCATATAAAACCCCATATAAAAAGACACGGCAATAAAGAACCTTACCAACCAAATCAATAAAGCCATAACAGTATCCACGATTACCCACAAACAAAATCGTCTCCCGGAAGAATTCATGGACTTAATAAGGGAAAAAAACAGACAACGAAAAAGATATCACAACACTCGTGCTCCCCAGGACAAAACAGCCCTCAACAGATTAAACAAATCTGTTCGAGAAGCTCTCCAGAACCACAGGAACCAACAATGGGACCACAAGCTCACCTCCATCTCCACAGCAGATCATTCCATATGGAAATTCCTAAACAACCTCAGGAACAAGCGCAAATCCCTCCCCCTCTGCAAGCAGAATAGCACCTTGCATGCACAGATGTTGACAAAGCCGAAGCGATAGCAAGAAACCTAGAAAAACAATGCAGTCCTGCATATGAGAACCTAAACATCAGGCATGTATACAAGATCCATCGTAAAGTCAAGTTCACAGTAAATCGTCCCGATTTCAATCCAAGCCCTATAATGCCTACCTCACCTACCGAAATAATTGGCATCATCAACCATCTCAAGATCAAAAAGGCCCCAGGTCCTGACTGCATCACTAAGTCATCAAGGCACTACCACGCAAAGCCATAGCATATCTGGCAAACATCATAAACTCCATCCTCAAATGGCAGCACTTCCCCCAGGCATGGAAAATAGCTGACATCATCCTAATTCACAAACCAGGCAAAGACCCACACCTACCTGAAAATTACCGTCCCATCAGCCCGCTATCCAATTTAGAGAAAATAGCTGAGAAAATCATCCTCATCAGACTCCAAGATTATGTCAACAAACTAAATATCATTCCACAAGAACAATTTGGCTTCCGTCAAAATCACAGCACCACCCAACAGATCCATGGACTGGTAGAATACATCACCACAGGATTTAATTGGAATCAACACACTGGAACCGTCTTCCTAGATATCTCAAAGGCCTTCGATAAAATCTGGCACCAAGGCCTCCTCTACAAACTTATCATCGCTAACCTTCCACTAAACATGATACACCTGATCAAATCATACCTCTTTAACAGGAGGATGCAAGTAAAAATCAATGAAACAGTCTCAACCCAACGGAAAATCCTCGCTGGAGTTCCTCAAGGATCACTGCTAGCCCCGATCCTTATGCAGATGACACGGCTATACTAGCCAGATCTCGCCAACCACATCTCGTTACCAAAAAACTACAAGACACCTTCCTGAATCTAGAAAAATTGTTTAAAGACTGACGACTACAATTAAACCCCGAGAAAAGCAAAACGATACTCTTTACAAGAAGACGAGCATCCCCCAAAGGAGACATCACCCTGTTCAACTCTAAAATTCCCTGGAAAACTGAAGCAAAATACCTCGGAATACTTCTCGATAAGCGATTATGCTTCAAGAGCCACATCAAGAGCACATGCACCAAAGCTTCAAAAGTTATACGCCTAGCTATACACCTTGATCAATAGACACAGCAAACTAAGCTCAATAAACAAAATTCTACTGTACAAGACAGTGATCCGTCCCACAGTCATATACGCCTCCCCAGCCTGGAGCCGTACCTCCAAGACAAACATCCTCAAGCTACAAAGACTACAGAACAAGTGCCTGCGAATGATACTGGACGCCCCGTGGTTCATCAGGAACGCCCAGATCCACCGGGACATAAATATCCCCTACATCTCTCCACTACTACGCTCCCTAGCAGAAAAATTCTTTATGAAGACATTCTTTACGCATCCAAATCAACTAATACAGCAAGCCGGAAACTATGACGGTAATGACCACTGGAAACATAAAATACCGAAAGCCATCCTGACACTCAACGACGAATAACCACTTCTGCCCACTCAGGGCGAGCTAAAATAGCTCACAAATCTCTCCCATCACTGCTCCCGAAACAGACAACAGGGAATATGAAAATGAAAAGCGTCAAGCTTCACCCTCTGCGCCTTATATATCCTGCGTCCTGTATTTCGTTAATGGAGAGGTAAGAATCGACCGTGAGATGCGGTGATTAATACCCTTCGAGGGTAACGGATGGCAATGCTGTAGCCAATGAAGTTCTAACTGAGGCTTGGCCACTGCTGTTACTCTCCTGCCATGATCAGAGCTTTAATAGCTCAATAACACTTTACTGATAATATGTAAAATTCTGATAATATGTAAAAATACGGGATACGTGTCATTTCAATCCCACCGCTATGTCATAATTTCACAGAGCCTTATGTAATCGCTTTATTTTAAAAATTCGGCTGTGATCATTTAGGTTTTTCAGCGTAACAATGTCGTAATAAAAAGCCTTGCAATACTTAATCGTAACGTGGCGTTCAAAGCGGCTCGTAAGAACCAAAACAATTCCCACCTACGGATGTTTTAAAAGCCTCATTTGTTACCATCAATAACTTTCGCTAAGATATATAAAAAAAAAACAGTTGTTGTCGAGCCTTTTATTTGTAATTAATTAGGCGCAAATACCGATTTTGTTATTTCCTCTGTATCTTTTATTCCCTAGAAATATCCTGCTAAGTTTGTGTGTCGTCGGGATGAGTAGAAAGGATAGGAAATCTCATCTCAGCGTTTCTTTCACGACTGACACTAATTACTGATGAGAATGACAGCAAAGTAGGAGGAGGAGGCTGGAGCTACGCGCGAACAGATAACAATGGAAATTGTACACAATTTCTGTTTCTTTCTCTTTGCTAAAATATCATCTGTGTGACTTCTACAAATCCTGAATTTTCTCAACGACTAAATAATGGTAATTATAAAGCATACAGAGGAGGAAATGCATGTTAATTAACCCCCATTCTAATTAACTTGGCTTTTAATTTTTGTACCTCTACCGCAGCTAAGAAACGGAACGATAACACACACACACACACACACACACACACACACACACACACACACACACACACACACACACACACACACACACACACACAGAAAGTTGCACTTGAGTAAGGTTTAATTAAAGCTTTAGTGTGTCTTGCGAAAAAGACATTCGATCTTACTCATCGTAAAGATGTTTTCGTCCAAACAATTGTAAAAGACAAAAACAAATAATCGATTGTATAACTTAATACGGCATGGTAAACCTAATTTCTCAGAACGGTAAAGCAAAATACAATTAGTGTAATAAAAATGGAAACTGTATATTAACTAATAAGTGAAAAAGCAATTTCTTTTGATTACTCATCCGCTTAATACAAATATCTCTTCTATTTAATAAAAAATATTTAAAAAAATGGAAATGAATTAAAGATAATTTTTATCTGTCTACTACTAGTTTTGCTTGTTGGTAAACTATGGAGAATATGATGCGATCTTTGTATGACGTAATGTCTGCATGCACGTTATCAAAAACGAAATGGTATGCATCATACCGTAGATGTTCTTCTTTGTAGTCCAAGTTACATGAGCCACAAATTCTTTTGAATCAGAAGGAACGAAAGAAAGTGATATTTTAATTCATTAACCGAATGACTAATTACTCATTAAATTTTTATTGATAATTTATCATCAGTTTCGTCTGTATTGACAAAAATTGATCAATCCACATTTCAGAAAAATTATTTGTTGATTTATACACTAAAATAAAATCTTTGTTGCGAACCTAATGCATACGTAAAATTTCAAACCCATTTCAAAGTGAATTTAGCAGAATATGGCATTAAAAATATACATTTTTATTTATTTACTTCTATTCAACAGTAACATCGTTCAGGTTAGTGTAACTGATGTGCTACACACAGTTTATACACTTCCGGCAATGCATACGCACAACGTATGCATTGCCGGAAGTGTATAAACTTCCGGCAATGCATACTTCATTTGTATCGAAGATATGAGGAACAGGTAAGCGTCACAAACAAACCAGAGCAGTGCAGTCAAAAACAGTCCTTTGAGCTGTTAGATTAATAGTCAATGTATCCGTTCTCCAAACCAAAAGATTGGGGATTCGAACCTGCGCAATCCTGCTTACTGGAGGCCTGAAGTGGCTTGATAAATTTCCATCTGTAGGATTATCAAACAAGGATTTTAAATGTAGATTTACAACCATTAGAGGGTGCGATTCACATAAAAATTAGTTGTGACCTAAACAATATTAGTGTCTACCTTTAGTTATTCCTATTAAAGCAAGTAAGCAACTTTTACGCATTTAAACAGCATTTTTTGTTTATATCAATCCCAATATTAAGTGAAGCGAGTTTTTATTTGTCTCTTTTTATCATATTTGATGCGTTTAAGATGCTAAGGTGAAGAATTCTGTAAATCTCTTTTGACCAGCATATTGAATTTGGCTATCGTTCGATATTATTCAAAATGGTGAGTGTAAATTGTCCCGTGGGATTCAAGATGTGCAACGCTCAAATTGAAGTGTATATTCACCTATTTACTCTTTCTCTCTCTCTCTCTCTCTCTAGAGAGAGAGAGAGAGAGAGAGAGAGAGAATCTAATATCGATAGTCTAGTAAAGACATTATCTTCCTATATGAACTGAGCTACTTCTCTTTCAACCATTCATGTTCGTAAGTCCCTTGTTGAAATCCCCTTTTCCCACTACTCGTGCGACATCTAGTGACGAATGGTTTATTTGCAATGCAACACTATGCGCAAAATTCTTCATGCAGGTAGTGGTAAAATTGAACAGCCGGAGGTGTTCTGTTAATGTGCGCTCATAATTATCAAATATGTTGGGAAAAGGATAGAAAGTGCGCACTTCATTTACAGGAACACTGAAATTATTGGATAAACACATCACGAATCATTCAACTGCATTTATTTTATTGGTTGTTATACTTGTGAATGAAAGGCAGCGCATGTATTGGCTCAGTTCTTAACCTGAAATACATTTGCTAATTTCTTAAAAAAAAAAAAAAAACTTTGAGATATAGTCTAAATAGAATTTTCAAGTTAGGGGGCGCTTCTGTTAGTTGTACTTCATGTGATGAAAGATCTCACGTGTGGAATCAGATCTAAAGTGCTGCTTAGTAGTCAACTTGTATTAATAATTACATAAACTACAATAAGAAATCTATCGGAATTTAGATTTAATTAGAATGGAACATAGCGATTATTTTCAGTCAAAATTGGGAATTTAAAATGAGATAAAAAGATTATTTAGCTTTCAAATACCTGAAAAATTCTTATAACTTAAATAACTTAGATGTAGTTTTTTTAAATCCATTGATGTATAATCAAAATATAATTACGCATTCTGCAGAACATTATCGTATGAAATATGACCGAACTTCAGTGTATTTTCTCAGTTGCTTTTGTGCAATAAGAGCTCACTGAATAATAGATTATCGTAACTGGAAACATCTGAGTAGAACGAACATAGATCACAAGGATATTCCCTGAAGTGATAAATTATTAGACAATATGACAGGTTGGCAAATGATTTCTAACCATCTCATCCCTTCATTACCTGATTATTGTATAGAACACAGTCATTATCTCGTTAAATATCAATCTAGAGGAGGTTGGCGAAAGGTAAAGTGTTGTCAGTACAGGGTACATTATGTTTGTAAATAGGTGCGTATTTCTCTTTCCACCAACAGATTTAATTTATCATTTTTCTATCACTACAGCGTTTTGGTGTATTATTACAAAGTTACGGGGAACCACCCGAAATTTCAGTCCATCATATCATCACGTGACCAATGACATAAATCAACTGTAATCATCTCAGAAGTAGATTATCGACCATTTATACAATAATGAATCGTCTGTGACACACACACACACACACACACACACACACACACACACACACACACACACACACACACACACACACACACACACACACACTGCAAGGCGTGGCTGTTCTCTAGAGGTCAGATACAGTGGCTGTCTTTAGCAAAATGGAGATAAATTCATGGTGTCTAAGCGCGAAATCATGACAGAACGTTTTGCAGAATATTGGCCATCGATTGCTCCCAGAGGAAGTGGGGGATGGTTGATGGGGGGAGGATAAGGAAAAGGGAGATGGAGTGATCAGTCACTGGATACGTGTGTGTGTTCATCGATTGTAGAAAAGTGAGTAAAATCTCCTAGGAAAATGTGCTACTAGCGGATGTTCACATGTAGGTGCCGTCTTCGGAGTACGGCAGGTCACCGAGAACACGCTTACAACGAACTCAATATTTATCTCTTGAAGGGTGGGAAGTTTACAGTGATCTGTAGCGAAGAATGCGCTGTCTCCAAGTAATATTGAAGTTGCTACTATGAAAAATGTATCTGTCGTCTACTCTGGGACACACACACACACACACACACACACACACACACACACACACACACACACACACACACACACACACACACACACACACACACACACACACACACACACACACACACACACACACACACACACACTATTTGTAATGTATATACACTGGAACAAATGTGTTTCGCACCAACATGCTCGACGTTTCCGTCTCTGCAGTGACGGTATTCATATTTGCTGACTCAGAAGCATTATGTTTACTTGGGAAGGCGAATGGAGAACGATAAAGAACGCGAGAAGAAATAAATATGTAATATCTAGTTTTGAGCAGCTACACGAAAGAAATGTGAAGGTATGTTACTGTTGGATGTACTTAATTTGAGTTTAAATTTACATCTAGATTTGATCCGTTGGAATCGAAGAGAAAAGATGATACACAAAGTTAAGATTCAGTTTTAAAATAAGTTCAAAAATAATAATAGTAAGAAGAGAGAACTTAGGAAGACGAAGGAAATTAATACAACATAAAAAAAGGAGAGGAACGAAGATAGATTATGATATTTTATTATTATTTTATTATTGTTATTAGAGCAAAAAAAAATTCTAGCATACTTAGAGAGAGAGAGAGAAATTATTTCGAACCTATCCTATGCTATCCATCTATCTATCTATCTGTGGTCCTATCAAGAACTTAAGCGCCCACTACGTTTCAAGTATTCTTGGACTTCGCAACCGCAACCGTAACTCGAGGATAAGGTGGTTAGCTCCCGATGTGTCCTCTGTCTGTAGATGCGTGTTTTTTACCGAGTCCGTTTGTCTGTTATGGAGGACGAAAAACCTTAGTTTCCGGGTGAAAAAAAACCTACTACTTCCGTATGAAACCAGCTAACTCACCTTTAGTCGAAAGAGACCAGATAAAAGTTCCTCACGCCATAGACGGGAATCGAAACTAGGTCTTTCAGATCAGAGGACTTCGTCTATACCAACTGAGCTGAAAACTGTATAAATGGGAGCTTAAAACATAAAACATAAAAGTTTTATGTTTTAAGCTCCTTAAAACATAAAAGTTATGTTTTAAGGAGCTACATAAAAGTTATCTTCTTTTTCTTCTTCTTTCTTTCACGGTATTAGACTACTGGCGCCTGCTTCATCACACCATCTGTTGAAGGGTCTCTCCCTATTTCTTTTTTCCTTTTCTTCTTTTTGGTAGTCTATTTGGTGATCTTTGGTGTTTACATGTTGAATCCGTTTATTCCTATACTTATATATTGTTTGTAAAGTTGGTTCTTGTTATGTTCTTTAAATTTCTGTTTTTATATATAATCTGCTGTTCCTCTTTGAAACGTTGCTTAACCCAAGGTTAAGCAACGTGGGTGCAAATTCAAAACATTTCATCATAAACAAACGAAAAGAAAAACGTCTGAAAAAAAATCACTTCAGACAAGACGAAATTATTAATTCTTGAATATTAATATAAATTTAAAGTGATTTCTACCGTAATAACGTCTTTAGAAAACCTAACTAAAGTAATTAAATAAGTTATTTTTTCGAATAGCAATATGATAATATTCAGAGATCAACCATGATTCCTCCTTACCTGTAGGACAAAATGTCGGCTGTTTTTTAAATTATATTTTGTAGATGTGACTGAATATTTCCGTTTTGCTTGTGTACGAATGTAGATTAATAACTAGCAGTTATAACTAAGAAAGGATGACTGTCAGATAATCTGCTTAAAGGACACTTATATTTGGCCACCTCTGGCACAAATATAAACACAGACGTCATACAAAGAAAAATTTTCATTTAATTCGTTGCGATTCATAAAAAGTTTTATTTTTTGACGTATTTCATCAGATATGGAAAGAAATTGCAGTCTCCTCCTCATCGATTTCCATTAACAGAAAAACAAAGAACAAAGTCGTATTTTGTTAGTTAGATATGACGTCAGAGAACATCACCTAAGAAACAAAGTTTCTAATAAAACTAATTCAACTTAAAATGAATGCTTTAAGACTCTAGAGAAAGACAAATACTTCCTGTTAAGCTCCGAAACAAATAAAGCAGCACAAAGTAAGTACCTTCTTTCGTAGACATCGAGATCATTAGAAGAAGAACTAATGGTGGTAGATAAAACTGTCTCGAAGAAAGACTCAGGTATCCCTTGACACAGAAGATCTATGAGAGGGATCTTCAAAGATGGAAATAAATTCAGAGTGCAAATGAAAGAGTAAAAAAATGCGTTTATTTGAGCTTAAATAAGAAAGAACATAGTTGAAAGTTCAAGAAGCGAATTAGCGGGGATTTGGTAGACTAAACGAAGTGTTTCAACTACATAGTGAGCGAATGATTTGGAAAAATAACACACTGTAACAACGATGAGTATTAACGGGTATTAATTTCTGACAACAAAGACTCGGAATGGTACGTTGTGTGTGTGTGAGAAGACGTGTTTCTATCATCTCCTGTCAGTCTTTTCAAGTTGCCCGAACCCTTTTGCTAATCGCTCGATTGAGCAGGATATCAAAGAAGTCTTTTCTGACATACCTTATAAGCTTTACTATGCAGTTAACAATTCGTTATAATTTTTCATGTTTAATTTGATTTTTTGGAGCTTTAAATAATATCAGTAGATTGAGAAAGGCAATGGTGTAGTGACAAAAAAAAAAAAAGAACAAAAAATTCAAAACGACTATCAAGTGTCTGACATTATCTAAATTCCTTCAAACACTTTAGTAGACTATCCTATCATACTATGGATGTTACAAAGTGTATCGGGGCTTTTATTATCCAAAACTTATTCGAGTGTATCCTCATTAAAATTATTGGTGCATAAACTTAACATGTTTTCTTAAATATTACATTTGACTAGAATAGTGTAATTTACAAGCTCTCTAAAACCTTACAAACAGCACGCCTTGTTTGTCATCTTTGTTAGATTGATTTCGAAAGCTCCTATGATTATCACGAGGCCACTCTTTAGGGCACATAATCGGATTTACCTAACGAACTTGGACGTTTTTGTTACTCACGAGAGAAAGCCATGTACCATCACATTTCTTCCCTTTTTTAATGAAGAGTAGAACGAGAGAATGTTAAGTGTCTGGAATGCAAATTAACGTTGTAGTTTGGAAAACTTGAAAGGTAGTGGGAGAGAAGTGATCTAGATGATAATGAAGAGTTTGACACTGACTATTAATCCACTTTTAAAGTATGTTTAACTATGAAGTATTTTTGACTATTATGAAACTTAAATCTTATAAAACAAGGATGAAAACTTTATACACTCATGACCAAAAAATGTGAAAGAACTCCATATTAGTAGTAGATGATTTTCATCGCTCGGTGTGAGACGGCATTCCTGATTATTCAAGCTTCACGTTTTAGAGCTTAGAAAGTTCGAATCCAGGTCTTTCCAATCAAAGAACATCGTCGCTACGAAGGGTTCTCCACATTGCAAATCTTCAAGCCTTTGAATGAAAAAAATATGCGAAGGTCTGTCTCGCCTACGAGAGTATCTCGGAAATCGCTGCCCTGATGGGATGGTCAAATGGAACAGTGGCTCTGGTATACCGAAAAGGGCGTGACAAAACAGAAAAAAAAAACTGATCAAACTGCCCAGAGTACAGATAAGTGTGGGGGAATATATCTGCATACATGACATATCGTTAACTGTCAAATGAGGTATAGCAACTATTGTTCATTGACAACGCATGTCCTACGAAAAGCAGTTACTGTCAAGTTCTGGAAATAAATATCAGTATTGGCCAAATGTGGAAAAATATCGCATGGGAGTAATTTAGCATGGATTGAATATCCGTGCCCTTTTCCTTTTGTGGAGAGAGGTACAAAAGCACCATGTTTTAATGTAAGAATAATCAAACATGGTGGGTTTTGGAAATGTTTTCCTCAGTATTGGTTAGGCTACTTAATACCTATAGAACAAGAGCTGAGTAGTACTTCTACCTAAGCACCATTGCTGACTAATTTCAGCCATTTGGTTATGGATACTGACGTATGTGACTGTTACAAGGAACGTGTCGTCCAGAAATGGCCATTGAAACATGAGAATGACTATACTGCAATGGATTTGCCTCCTAATTCATCAGATCTCAATGCTATCAAGCAATTTTAGGATATAGCAGAAGGAGGTGTAAACGAGATGGACTTACCACCAGCAAACCTATGGAACTGCAAGAGTTCATCATTTTTGCCTGGGGGTGAGATACCTCTGAAGAGTTTCGGCAACCTCTGGGAATCGATGCCTGGATGTATCTGAGTTGCGAAAAAAATAAAAGTAAAGAACAATAAAAAAAAGGAATTTATGCATCCGTGTATTGTGTTAATAAAATCAATAGTAATTATAGCAGATACTAATTTGTCTCTTATTTATATGAATTGCAATAATCAATCTCAATAACCGTTTGGTTATTTTATACTAATGAATGTTTAATATAAACAACATTTGAATACAACAGCCGTTAGTGTATTAAAAATTTAACAGTGATAACTCAGCTTACGAAAGCGAGATGCTATTAATGACATTATCATTGAAGGCAGCTTGCTAACAGGCGAGCCATAATTTCCACTAAAGCAGGTATAAACCGGAGTCAATATTGACGCAAGCTGTTTCTCTTCTAATAAATGATGACGATAATTGCTCTGTCTGGGATCCCAGCTAACGCACGTCCCAATAGGATTAAAGTCTCTTCTATTGGTTGTCTAGAAATCTTGGCCAAACTTCTGCTTTCTCTGTCCCTACCAGTCCGTCAAAGACTTCCGTGATTCAGCTAGAACAATGGCTAGTATCCTTTACAAAAAAGTTTTAGCTTGTCAAGGAATATTTCTAGGTTTTGTCAACAGAAACTATTAGTCGGTCTTGGAAGGATGTGTGTTTTGCAGGGGAAAAAATACAATTTCTCTAGAATTGCTGGATTTTTTCTTCCTTAAAACAAACAAACAAACAAACCAGCCGTCGAACCCGCCAAGGGTTATATACATTGGCTTTAATGGAGCCTCAGTAACTCAGTCGGTATCAACCATATCCTTTAGTTGGAAAGACTTGAGTTAGAATCCTGTCTAGGACCAACCATTATAACTGCTTTTTATCTGAAGATCAGTCATTCAATCTCATATGGAATTGACAGGATGGATCCTCTTGGTAACTTTGAATTTTCATCCAGCATAACAGACAAAACTGCCAAAAGAACACCCTAATTAAGAGATATAATACACTGATTATGCCCTTAGTTATTTCATTTGTAATCCCAAACAAACACTCGCCTTATTTGCTTTTACATTAAACTGTTCAATGACCCATACTCCATCTCCTCCTTAAATTGCTCAAAAATGTCCTCTGATTCTTATAACATGATCAGCAACTAAACTTCGTTTTCATTCAGATGCAGTTTGGCTTTTAGCACGATTTTTTCGTTCTACAAGCCCCCGGAGACAGAAATATCAAACATTGATAATCGTTCCCATGATATGGTTTCTGCATGCAGCAGTCAGCTTTTATTGTCAAGCTAATGACCTTCGGTAGGATATTTCGTTGTACTTTTTACGAGCCTTGACCGCAGATGATGGATTATAGCTGTGACTTGCGCATTTTTTTTTATATATGAAGCCATCAAAACTCCGCAACTGCACAACTTGGTTAATTTATCTGTCACCTGCAAGGCTCGCGATGGTAACTTATAACTAAGTTGATATAATAAAACAAAGAATTGCATTCAACAGCAGGAAAAACTCTCAAACGTTTTCGTTATTCTCTGTAGGAATATAAGAACATTAAGTGGTTTCCATGACATTCAAAGTGAAGTTAATGACTGATGTCCCGAAATCGTATTTGAAGGATTGATTTAAACAAAGGTTTCTCATTGGAAATTTGAGAGAAAAAAATAGGTGGCAACAGATGAAGGACGTGCAGGAAAATATATTCTTAAACATTTTCATTACAATCTCTTCGATGGTAAACAGTGTCTTAAAATTAAATCTTCCAACAGGCAATAGTTTTAGACTGAGCTACCTAGTCTAGAAGACATCGGTTAGTCATCATCAAATCATGGATCCTAAGATTCATGCTTGTAAGCTTTCAAAGTTTGTGTGTTCTCCGGCTTGTTTGTTTATTTTCAAGAAGAAAAAAAACAGTCTTTTTGAAAACACTCCTTATTATCTTCCTGCGATTCTGAATAAATAGATAAGCCGAAAAGGTTTAGTAAAGTTCTTCAAGTCCAGGATGGAATTCAATGGTCTCATTATGGACATGATGACACTCGGTTCAATGGCCAACGATCCACTGGCAAGTAATCAACAGATACATGCCAGCGGATCGTAAAGACCGAAATCATAGACTACTTCAAAGATTGATGACGTATTTTCGATTGAATTTTATGCTGCTTCAAAGACAACAACGAAATGTTCTTTGATGCATCTTAGATGGTTCAAAGATTGCACTATAGACCTCGTTTATGACTTTTTGAAGGGATAAATCATTCAGTTTTAGGGATATTGATGAGAGGGTTAGGTACATTCAGTCTAAAATTTTCAGAATCACGTATTGCTATCCGGGTTTCGGAATTCTGAATTGTAATAATAATAATAATAATAATGTGAAGTTCTTCGAGATCTCTGGTGAATTAATAATGCGTCTGGTGGATTCCCTATGTGCTTTATCATTTATGATATCACCCTCACTAGGACGATTGAGCAATTATTTTAATTAGGATGCTGAGTCCTAGATGAGGTCAAAATTAACTGAACCATTATAAGTTAGCGCCATTTCGACCAAACCTCATCTTTCATGTAGTCTGACTGTAGGAGGGCATTTGTTGTCAAATGACGCTACCAATTCTACGAGTGTCCCTCTCCCCCATTATGCTTGTGAGAACAATTGATATTAACTGGTGAACAGCAAGTATTTAAGGATCAAGGAGAGATTGCACAATACAATAATTGTAGCGTACCTAATGCCGGAAATGTTGCCTTCGACTGGCTTTATGAGCCAGTTGACACGCTAGGCTAATCACAACAATAGTTGCCAGTGCACAGATAAAAGATTACTAATGTGACACATTCACCGCTTTTCAAATCTCATTCTGCACAAGCGCCACCTAGGAGAAGACATGAAATCTAAATGCGTTTTTGTCAGCATTGTAGATAACAATCTTATATAACAATTTTAACTTGTTCGAGTATTATTTTTTAAACCGGTTATTCTTAGTTTCAAGAAATTTCCGTTGTGTAGAGGGCCTGCATTATTTTTCTACCTGACATGCTACCTATAAACCATTATTCTATTGCTATGATATCGGAGATCATTACAATTTCAGTTCTGTATTACAGATAATAATTTACTTGGCGATTTGAAAGATCATATTACTATTTTTTATTTCTCTCTTGTTATTTCAGTTTGATTGAATCTCAAAATTGTTTATAACTTAGCAAGCTATTGGAAATTCAACCTCGGCATCGGCTTATGAACTGTTGTATTAAATTTCCTTGTGAACGAATAAGTTATATTTGATAGTTGTTTTTCATGAATCCGCATCACTCATTTGATACACATTACATTAAAAAAGATAGATGGAGATCCTTGGGTTCCACATTCTGCAATTATCCGTATATTTGAGAGAAATTTAAAAATAGAAGAGAGCATAATAGGTAGAGAGAGAGAGAGAGAGAGAGTAAACTGAAGGACGATAAATACAGAGAGAAATAAAGAGAGAAGGAAGAGAAGGAGAAGAAATAGAGAGAGAGAGAGAGAGAGAGAGAGAGAAATATATAATAAATAGGAAGAGAGAGAGAGATAGAATGAGTAGGGAAAGAGAGAAGGGAAAACACACACACACACACACACACACACACACACACACACACACACACACACACACACACACACACACACACACACACACAATTTGATATGTTGACGATGTTTTTGTAGAAGCCTTAAATTTCGAAAACTGGAGTTTTCGAAATTAAAAAAAAAAAGCTTTTTAGGCTTATAAAACAGTCTCTCTGACTCCTCAATTAACTTTCAATAAGTTATTCTGAAAACAAAACTTTAAGCTAACCACCTTGAATCATACGTAGAAACGTTAGCTTTCGTTGCTTAGATGATTTAGAAACATCAGATGAAAGTTTGAAACTTTCGGTTGGTTAGACCGTAAGCACGGAACGACACAGGGAACTTGGCAGAGTTCAATTATGTTGTTTCCTTTCTTTCAAGAACCAACCGAGGTGGTGAAGAATTCTAGTTGGATAAAATGCATGGAAATAGATTCCAGACAATGAAAATATCCGTTTTTTTTTGATAGAATTCTTGTACAGCATTCTTGTACTTCTCATCCATTAGTACAGTAAATGATCTATCAGTCAAATCTGGTTGATAAGACGGTATATTTATTGTAATTTATAAGATAATTTTGGATCGTGTGATTTGTCTAATGTTTCGACTGACATTGTCCGATTGATCCAAAATGTATAAAAATTTATTAGAAACCAAAATAAAATCATGTATTCCTTAAACGCTTTGGTTCAGTTGTCTCTCACTGTAAGTAACACATGACTTAGTGAATATAATTAGTGCTATGACCAGACGGTAGCTTGTCAAGTACTAGTATTCTCTGGCTAATTAATATACTTGCGGGATGAACACCCCAGATTTTCAGAGTTAAAAACCTGCCATCTCTATAAGATTGGCATCTTCAGTTTAAAAATCGTTATGTAAGTTCTAAACGGGATTTTAGAACTTTATACGGGCTTTGTGGTTATCGTTTTTGTTACGCAACCCTTCAGACAAATGAACGATACAAAATTATAAATTACGATAAATTGTCTTACAGTTATCAGCCAAATTCGTTCAGTTCATTTATCGTGATGCATATCAAACTTGATTACATCCAATCCGACAGTGAAATTATCACCAGCTATTCAAACTGTCTTGTTTAAATTAATTACTATAAAAGGAACTATTTAAACTAAAACTTGAAATGTCTTGAAATAATCAGTTTTCGTTTGGACAACAATAATCGAATGCTGCTAAACAAACAATTAGATTACATCACCATGTATTTAATATGCCATCCACGTGTTTGTATAGGTCATTTAATTGATACGAATAGTATCACCGTACAAAATTTGATCCTGTAGAAATTACAATGGATCGTGCTGAAAAATGAACGTTATACAGAAATAGAACTAATAAACAGATTGAAATTTTATATATTATTCTTGAAATTATAATACAAGGACAGAGAAAAAAGAAAGAAAATTGAGAGAAGTGGTGAGAAATTGCAGAAACCATTAAAGAAACGAAAGTAATAAAGATGGGAAAGAAAGAAAAAAGAGTTATAGGGAAGAAAATAGGGAAGAAACTTCAGACAAAGAAACATAAAAAGTTATCGAAAGGGACTAATTTTTAGATCCAAGAGAAAGATGTCAAAACTGACAAACTCTGTCATCATTTCTAAGAAACAGATTTTTTTCCCCATAAATCTGTCTTATCAGCCCACTTCGTTTTCATCTGCATGTTTTGTGCTTGTATTCTCCCACAATTTATTGATTAATTACCAAAGCGTACCTGACAGATAGCAGAGTAACCTTTTGTTCACAAGTCGTAAATATTAATTAAAATGCCCAAAGCTTCTTCCCAAAGTAATCAACTATCAACTTAATTAAACTCCGAAGAATTATGTTATGGAAAGCGAACACTTTGGCGTTGGGTTTACTAATTTATGGAGAACTCAAAGAGAAAACTGATATCAAGGTTTACGTACTTTTTGACCTGAATATTAGAAAATCTATCGAATTTATGGACTGAAATTGTCCTCATAACTGTTTGTTTGGTGTTACATTTTATCTGGAGCTATCACAGTATCACAACTGACGTCATGAACTAGTACATCCCTCCCTCTATTTTTCCATCCAATTATAAAGCGATATGCTAGTACCCCCAACTGAGGTCTGGGTATTATATTTGTTTCATCCTTTTATATATTATCATGCAGACAATAGAAAGGTTATTTAGGCAAAAGATGTACTTCAGGGATAAAACTCGACGTAGTAATTATCTTGATTAAAGTAAGAGTGACATACACCCAACTAGCGAGGAAGTTTGTGTATTAGTATCCATTTAGGTAAATGAAGAGGCGTGATAAACACTGCCAGGTTGTCGTTTCTTTCATTATATAAAGCACTAATATAACAATTTACGAGGGGTGTAGTTCTGAAGGTCTGAAAACATCCCTTCTTTTCCAACCGAGATTATGTGAGCTAATTAAAATTATATAGTCACTAATCTAGCGAAAAATACATAAACTGCTATTTGCCGTGAAATCGTCTTTATGGGAACAGATGGCGACAACTTTTAACGCAAGAACTCACATTTAGTATCTTGAAACAACGAAAATTCACTTGCGATGCAAAGTTTACGAAAGAGACTTCAAGTCGGCATCTGTCACAGATAAGCGTCACATACCCAGTGAGGCTCTTGTATAATCCTTACGCTTCACTGGGAAGGGGAAGTAGAGGGGGAGGAGTTGGAGTTTGGGGGGGGGGAGATTACTTCATTTAGCTCGCGAAAGAGAGTGAAAGAATAATGGAGTCTCAGGAATGGCTTCTTTGATTAGAGGAGAATAATGGTATGCCTTTCAGGGAAATGTTCGCTCTACTATTTTGAACCCTGGCGATATATTTGGGTCAAAAGATTCGTTACCCACAGATTATCAATTAATGGTGCAACTTAGTTTCTTAGAGGTTTCTGTGGGGAATTGGGTGCTTGAGTTTAGCATAATGTTAACTTTTCGGTTCGCTACGCATGAGTAATGATTTTCGGCAGCTTCGATCCTCTGTACAGGGATCGGAAGGAGCCTTTTGGGAGTGGGAAATTCTTGAAAACAAATTTTCCTGGTGTGATCTTGTTAACGATTTAATCTTAGCCTGCAAAATTTACTTCTGCTATTTGCGATGGCTTGATTAAGGAAATGAATTTATTATCTCTTTCTTCACGTATGATTTGCTTCAAATCTGTTGCATTTCGTGGAGAGAATTGACACCAATATGTGAGTAGCAATTGCTTTCTTAATCTTTAATTATAGAACTGAATATTGAGATAATGAGAGCGAATTAGAGTTACTATCCTCTAGTGAAAAGTGTGTGTGATGTGCATTCTGGTAAAATATTAAAGAATGAAGACGAAATTTAGTTGAAGAAAGATGAAGATGAGTTAGCTGAAGAAGGTTAGACGAAGATGAGTTAGTTAGTTAGTCTCCTACGATGGTGGAAGGGTTCTTGTTCTTCTTCTTCTTCTTCT
The DNA here is from genome assembly GCF_054136105.1 of Typopeltis vanoorti. NCBI lineage: Eukaryota > Metazoa > Arthropoda > Arachnida > Uropygi > Thelyphonidae > Typopeltis > Typopeltis vanoorti. The sequence continues at coordinate 92,683,874 of NC_143549.1, forward strand.
AGGTGTGAGGTACACGCATTTCAAGATATAATATACACACTTCTTGTGGACTTAGTTGTCTTAACACATTACCAAACGTGAGTGCATTGAAGAGACAAAAGCACCAAATCTCTTGTGTTAATATTCTTCAAAAATGTGCTTCTCATATCGATTCATTGGTAACGGATTGCAGTTTCTTGAGACTGTTCTCCCTGTACTTGTGTGTTTTGTTATTGCTGTTGTAGCGAGAACCGATCATGGTCATATTATGTTGCCTCCGCACAGCATCTTCAGCGCTCATTCGATAATTCCTTCATCTTAGTCCATTTATGCGAGACTTATACAACTATTGCAGTGACACCACGACGACGTGTCTGTTTACTGGGAGAGGGTGTCTGACACCAATTGGTAGGACAGTATGAATAATAGAACGCCAAGAATGGAGAAGGAGAAAATGGATCGAAATTGCTTCAATTATTAAACTACCGTTCCACTCAGCAGATTACACCAAACACGAGACATTTAGATGGTAGTCGAGCGATTAATACCAAATCCCCAATAAGCGCATGTAGCCGAATATTATCTTCTGATTCCTTCAAGAATTTACACGTTCATTGTAGTTTTATACATAAATGTATGCTAAGATGTTATAAACGCTACTATAAGAGTGCCACCTAACGTTAAATGATGACATTAATTTGTTTCCGCTTTACTTGAATTTTCAGATGTTATTATAAATTGAAGTAAACGGTAGCACCACCTAGTAGGAGAACACATTATTAAACTATTATCTGTAGATTTCAAATTTCAAATGGAATTACTGACACCAACGTATTCTTAGTAATAGTCCAGTAACGCCACCTAGCGTCGAATGCAGATTTTAGATTTCCTTTCCAACAGATAAAGAATTCTAAAGTTATAATCTTCAAGTAATGGGCACTCGAAAATGTTCATAAATAAACCATTCTATATCCGGGTGCCTAATTAAATTCAAACAAATCATCTAAAATTCATATGATATGAATAATTCATTTGCTTCTGTAGCAAACAGTGTCTACATCTAATGCTGTTTATAATGATGTTTTGTGATTAAAAAAAAAATAAACACATTTCATTTCTTTGGAAGATAAAATTTGAGCAAGCATAATATTTTGCCCGGTCTGGTAGCAATCTCCATTATTGTATCAGTTTCACGGGCGATGCGTGTAACTCTCCAAAGACCAGAAAGAAGATACAGTTGAGTTCTATTTGTTATGTTCGTAGTAATTTACCGAGTAAATAATCCATTAAAACGCTTGGTAATTTTTCATTCTTATTATATCTCAGAAATGAGTAATTTTAATTACATATTTTTTTTTTAGTTCCCAACTCATGACAACGTCTTTCTTTGAACATACAACCGTGTAGAGCACAAATAGTGCGTTATGAGTTCGTGGTTGGTTATATAAATATACTAATTATAAATAAATTACATCAGACGATAATAACTCAGTGGTTCTTCAGAATTCTCTTTTATTCTAGCAATGTTTTAAAAGACAATACGTGAATCGTCTTTACCAAGCCATCATCATCATCAGAGGAATCAGAAAGAACCTTTTGGGATGGGGGAAATTGTTGACTTTTTTCTTAACTTATTTAGGTTGGTAACTCAATTCTAGTTTACAGGGGGAGTGTAAGAAAGTTAATAATTCCTTTAATGAGATAAAAAAAAATTAGTTCAATTAAATTATTATTCTTTTTATTAAATCTCTTTAATTAGTTCATTTCATTTATTATGTTTATGAGTATAAATATATATATAAATTTTGTTTTAGTTTGAAGTATAGAAAATGTAATTTAAATTATTTTATTGTATTTTTATGCATTATATGGAACAGGTGTACAGTAGAATTCTCTATTTTTTCAGTTATCGTTCTTTCTTGGACAATAATAAATATTGCATTCAGGAATGGTGGCAATAATTGACAACGCAAACAAATACTGAAGTATTTTAATATTTGATATTTTAATATTTGAAATGCAGTGATATTTTAAATACTGAACTGTTTTTGTTAATATTCTTAATCCGGTCTCAAACGAAGGTGCATAGTCTTTTATTCCGTAAAACAGAAAAGCAGGTCATCATCAAAATCAGATATCAGATATCGGATTTCAATAAATATTTTCAGTTACACTTAGACTTATAGTCCTTATAAGGATAAGGACTGGCTTAAAGGGGCGAAGCAAGAATGCTTTTCATCTTCCCCGTTATCTGTAGAGGACAGTGTATGGATAAGGTGTTATTGAGCTATTAAAGCTCTGATCATGGCAGGAGGGTAACAGCAATAGCGGAGCCTCAGTTAGAACTTCATTGGCTACAGCATTGCCATCCATTACCCTCCAAGGGTATTGGATTGAATGAATCAATCACCGCATCTCACGGTCGATTGATTCCTAATCTCCACTCCTACACTTAGACATGCTCAAAACTAACTTATGATATAAACGATATTGTAATTATTTAAAGGTGAATTTGTAAATTTAAAAACTATTCACTAAATACTTTAGTTAATAATTTATAATTCAGTAAAATTGACTTTTTTAAAACGATTAAATATATTTTATAAATATTTAAAATTTTTAATCTAAAATTGCAAAACTACAAGGGAGAAGAAATAAACTTTAAATGCTTATGTATTTTCGATAGCACTACAAATACAGAATCATATTGATGTTTTTGTTTTAGCGAAATATTATTTCATTTTGGTTTAATTAATAGCAATCAAGTACCCGAATCAAAATTTAATTAAATTTTCCAATTTTAGTTAGTGGAATATTAAACTATTGATTATACGAGTATCTTTCAGAAATATTTAGTTTTCATATTTTCAATATACGAAGATATCCGTTAAATTTTATGTAACTAATTTAAAATTATTTTTTTCTTGTAAATTATCTTTCATCTCGTGGCTGGTATAAATATATATATTAAATAACGACAAGCTTTTTGAACTCAAGGAACTATCAAAGCTCGTCTTGAGCAGTCTTTTACTGACATCCACACCTATGGCGGGATTCGAACCCATGTTGCCAACCTAGCCGGGTGGCCTGCTTTATCAGAATGGATGATTACAGCAGCGTCATCAGTACACTAAAATAAAGGGCCTTTGATCATGAGGCTGTTTATGTCGTTCTTATATCAGCTAAATAAGCTGGCGACAAAATCGCACCTTGTAACACTTCATATTAAGATTATACGGTTCCCAATTGAGCGGTCAACGTCTTGTCTCGCAGATAGTCTTTAAGTCAATTATATTTTCTTATGTCTATATGTGTTGGAACTCCTGTTTTGTTAACATGCGTTTCCTATCGTGTGCAATTTTTTAAGCTCAACAACATTAGTATCATACTGATTTTCACCCAAGGATAGATTGAAATGGAGGTTATCACCATCAAGTCGGTGGTAATCTCCATTTCTTATGAAAACTATCTGTCTGTGAGATAGAAATGATGTTGCATGTATCAGTGTGTAAGCCTACGGCCTTGTAAATGCCAGCTTTTCTATTAGGTTTTTCCAGTGCCAGTGTATCAGCATATGGACGGTAACTTGCTATGATTCTCTCCTTCCTTGTAAATGGAAGTATTGTGGATATTTTTAAGATATTATGGCTTTATCAGCCAATTTCAGGGCATGGTGTCTCTTTAATATTTCTAAAAGCATTAATATGAAAGAGAACGTAGTTCGAATTTTGTCTAGAATACGAAGAACTAATTTATAAGGAATAATACGCAGTGTCATATGCAGGTGGCAGTGTTTTTCATCCCTCAATACCGAATACCTGCAAAACGAACACCCCAAGTAAAAGACATAATGCACTGGCTTCGAAGATTTAGTTGCTTCTGTCGTAATTCTTGCCAACAATAGCATCAACGATTTTAGCTACAATATTTTTGACTGTAACTCTACAGTACACATATTTCAGTTCTAGTTTCGCTGGGATATATTTAGAACATCTCATATTGTCACCACGTGCTGTGCATTGAACACGATCTACATCCCACTCTACTCGGAATTTCACAACGACTACAGTTTTCGACATGCGTTGTTAAGTGACTCGCTTTGACCTTAACTGCATGAATCTGATACATGCACATTCCTAGTTTTTCAACACTATCGTTTTAAATCTAAATTTCTTTATTTTTCGAAGGACGTTACTGTAAGTCGATGGTGTCATTATGAATTGCATTAACTTGTTACTCGTTAAGTGGAATAATCAATAAAAAGAAGCAGATCTATCGTTTGTTAGTATCTTGAATATTATAGGAGAGTAGGAAAGAGAGATATTTTCCTTTCTTGATTAGTTTCTGCAAGGGTTCTAAGTTGAATTAATGAATAATGGCTTCTGTTAGCTCCAGTTGGAAGCTAATTACCTGAAAGAATGGATTCGATTTCGTTGTCTTTCTTTGTAGTTCAAGTGAAGTATGCTCTATAAGATAAGAATCAATGTGGTGGCTGTGGAAGCAATTTTTACTTGTTAATCCCGTAAAAATATTGTGTTATGAACTTTAGGATTACTTTATGAATAAAGTGCATCTCACTGTATGTACACAATCTTGCTAAGACTTTTTTTTGCAAGTCTTATCATTTGTTTTGGATATCCAAAAGAAATTGGACACCCAAAACATTAGTTTATTATTGGGCACATATATTCCAAATTCTTATTTAGTTTCTACAAAGCCAAAAATGATATCCAAGCGATTGTTTGTTTTCCACATTTTGAATTTGGAATTGCCTGACCATATCTTTAATGGATTTTTTAATGTAAATGATGAAAAAAAAAGTATTAGCTACTTCATCGTCAGATTCCTCAGCGACTTTGAACATCTGTTGTTATTAACGATGCTGCTATATACTAAAGCAAACAAACAGTGACTTTACCTAACCAAAAGAATTATTGCTAAAACTCAATTCGCTGTACAATCAAGAGAGCAACATTTAGTGTCTGATAAATCAACAAAAGAAATGTCTGAAAGAATGAAAAGAAAATCGAAGAGAATTCCGTTTTATTACCTCTTTAAACTGCGATTAACATTTTAACAATTAATGATAATTAAAAATCATCTCTGTAGTTGAGAGAATATGAGAAAAAATTAGAAATTATAAAAAAGTAGAAGCAGATAAAGCAAATACTTAAGCCAATATTCAAAATTTAATGTTCTCCATCCATCTTTTGCTACGTTCATTTATCAAACATTTAACCTAAAGCAGGCCTGTCAGGTTATTTTATTTTTCCAGTGCTCAACATCAATTACCATCACTTTTGCGTTGCATCTATCAAAAACTTATCGCGAGATTATAACAGAAATGTATTCCACAGCAGAGCTTAATTGGCAGATTGAAAAGCCAGCATTTCCTGTCAGAATTACGGGACCATCCGGTGATCCATTTTCATACTTAAAGTGATAATCAGTCGTTATTCAAAAGAGCTGTCTTTATCACAAATGACATCACAGTTGCGGCGAAGCATAAAAATCACATCCTTACTTCTATCTATCCTTCGTTATTCTAACATTTCCATGTGACACCAAATTAAGGTCAACAAACTCATCTTTCATTTGCAGAAAAATTTCTTTCATAGTCCTTGACTAATCAATAGACACGGAAGATGTTATGAAATTTTATCCTCTGATGATCTAGAAAGGCCTCACACATACATGGTTGACTTAAATTATTTCCTTTAAAACTTACTAAAGCTTGCTTGAGTGTATTGTTGCATAATAAGTATGACACACATTTTACTCTTTTTTTTCAGATTAAGATAATAAATTAAAACAAGTTAATAAATAAAGCTTTATTTATTAACTTGTACTATTAAAATCGAATGTGTAGCGTAATTTCTTCGAAGCAACAGATATAGAAATAAGTATAAATGCTTTTGCTTTTCATCTTCCCCGGTATCTGTAGAGGACAGTGTAGGGATAAAGTGTTATTGAGCTATTAAAGCTCTGATCATCGCAGGAGGGTAACAGCAATAGCCGAGCCTCAGTTAGAACTTCGTTGGCTACAGCATTGCCATCCATTACCCTCCAAGGGTATTAATCACCGCTGTTTAAGTAAAGGTGAACTCAAAAAAAAATTCGCACGATCTCTAGGCCACTCCATAGTGGGCGAAAGACCGTCCATATCTCAGCGATGGTTCCACTCAGTGACGGGCTCCCCCACCACCGAGCAGAACCGCTCTTATTCCGAAGAAAAGCATTCACCGACAAAGCCTCTCACCGGGCCGTGCCGGAAAACACTTTCCCCGGAGACTCAAATTGCTCCCTTAAGGCGAAAACCTTAAGAGAGCGAACTCAAACTCTCGAATCTCTGTGCCCAAGGTGGTAAAAGCAACAGCCGAACCTCAGTTAAACTTCATTGGTACAACATTGCCATCCATTACCTTCCAAGAGTATTAAGCACCGCATCTCACGGTCGAGTTCACCTCCTTCCCTAAATAAGAATAAATAGTCCTTATAAGGACTGGCTTAAAGGGGCGAAGCAAGAATGCTTTTCATCTTCCCCGTTATCTGTAGAGGACAGTGTAGGGATAAGGTGTTATTGAGCAATTAAGGCTCTGATCATAGCAGGAGAGTAACAGCAATAGCCGAGTCTCAGTTAGAACTTCATTGGCTACAGCATTGCCATCCATTACCCTCCAAGGGTACTGGGTTGATTGAATCAATCACCGCATCTCACGGTCGATTGATTCATGTTCATCATAAGTATATAAAATAATTAGCAATTTTTAAAGTATTACCTTTATATAAAAAATATATTCACGTATTTTAAAAAATCTCTATTTTAAAAGAATTTGATAAAAATAAACTTGTTATTGAGTAAATTCTTATAACTATATAAAATTTCCGTTTATTTTTAATAATATTTTTATAAAATAATTTAAATAAACTATATTTTTTAGAGAACAGCTTAACTCTTTTTAAAAAATAACAATAAAAATGTTAGAAAACTATTGTAGGAAGTAGACAATAAAACTTCAAACGTTTATTGTTTTTATTAGTGGTTTTGCTGATGGCAATAACAACAAGAATTGATTTGGAATTTTGGTTGACTTCAATTTGGAAACGCCCAAACAGCAGTACTTGACCTATTTTTTTATTTATTTGTTTATACATCAGGGAAGTTTTCTAATTAGATATCACTTCACATAATTTATATTTTATAGAAAATAAAACAAAGAATAAATTATCGAAATAGGTTTAACAATGATACTCGCTAGTGTCGAGAAAATAGTATTTTCATCTGCTGTCTTTGCAACTGGCCTTCTAATTTGATCATCGAGACAGTTGTAAGAGAGCGAAAAAGCAACAGAATGAAATTGGTTCAAAGAAACAACTTGTAGAGATGTCTGAGGATGAAGGTGAGAAGAAAAGACAAACAAACTGAACAAAACGAAGGTTGGAGAAAAAGAAAAAAAAAGGGTTCTCTAGGGATCTTTCTTTATTTTCTGATGGCTCCAGTTATCTCGTTAAGTGGAATTAGAGTTGCTAATTTCACCGGCTATCAACATGAACATTCCTGTTGACTAAAGGTGAGGAGAAAATCAATAATATTCCAGCTTAAAACTGGAATTGCATCTGGTTGAATTTTCTTTCTAATAATCTTGTAATAAAAGCATTACTGTTACAGTACTTGATTTAATAGTCACTAATCGCTATGATAATGTTTCGGATACGTTGGGCCGTTTCATATCCTTTATAGACAAGGCGTATATCACGAGTCTCTAAGTGGTCGTTTAAGCCTTCATCTTCAAATGGATACATTTTCTAAACCTTCTAAAAACAAAGGAAAATTACAATGATAATTTGATTTTTCCATAAAGTAATCACATGACATAAATCCGGATGTTTTCTGCCTCCTTCTGTAGACCATTTCTCTTTTTAATTAATAAATGCACTATAGAATTGGAATCCTTAACTCAGAGGTGAGCATAAATAGTACTGATTTGCAGAAAAACTTATCTTAGTTGCATTTAGTGTTCCGTTATTTATCTGAAGTTATTTAGCATTCGCTGGTAACTGTCCATTTAATTAAACTTGAAAAATAACTAACCTCCGCATGATAAAATTTCCTATAATATCAGCAGCTTAAATGGCTGAGTGAGTAGAGTACTCTACACACTCTCTAGCCAACAGGCTGTAAGCTCGAATCCGCGCATGGACTGTTCACGAACGTCTTTAGATGGGAAATGAATTTCGTTATGTGGAAACTGGTTCACCGCCTTGCTTATTTGAAATCTGAAGCGAATTGAAAAATGATATAAACTGCAATCTATTTCGAAATTTTATAATACGTTTTAATATTTACTCAGCATATTTATTTACGAGAATTTTCACGATTAAGAATATTTACCTATAAGACATTTAAATTGACTTTCACTACCTTTAAGTAGCAATCTGATCTATAAGAACTCCCGTATCGATTTATAAATAACTTTTATTCATTGCGTTGAACACATAATACCAAAGAAGATTAACAAAATCTACTTTCGAAATACAGAAAATTAATTTTGAACTTCAACCATTTCGATCTTTTGCTTTTATGACGTCATTAGTCTTTTAACGTTTTGCCGAGAGATGCGATCGAACGCTTTTCCCATGATGTTTGCACAACGTAGTTACGCACGCAATGTCAATCAATGTAGCTGCGTGAAAGGAACGTAAATTACTTCACCTATCAAAGGAACATAAATTACTTCACCTATCATCCGTAAATGGAAGCAAATGACACGTTTACACCTTCCTTATGACAATGGTAAAAATACCATGCAGTGATAGCAGAAGAAAATAATTATTTCTTTCTTTCATGTCTGAAAAGTAGGTCTCCAAAGCTTGTGGTGTTACTATGTGTGTGTGTGTGGGTGGGTGGGTGTGTTATTCAGATGTGTTTTTTCATTATAGAATAGCTTTCCGTTTATCCATTAACTGTTTAAAATTTTTTAATTCTCTTAAGTTTCATGGAACTAGTACAGATTTATTCCTTAAATTCAAAATAGTGATTAAAATTACTAATATCTGTCATCTAATATTAAAGCCATATACTTCAGAATAATTGAAGTAATAATCATTACATTATTTTCATTAACAAATATTTACTTTCTCTATATTTTTAAAAAAGTTTTTTATAAATACTTCCAAGTGTGAATAAACATCCACAACATCCTGAACTCTTAATACTAGTACTTATACTGTACCAGTACAGGATAAGTAAAACAAGTGCTACAAGATTCTGTACTAGAATCTTATAGATTCTAGTACAGAATCTTGTAGTACTTGTACAAGAATACGATACTGTAGTATAGTATCGTATATTACAAATATTTCATAGTATTTTAACAGTACAGTAACCAGAGTATGAAGCGCCTGTAGCAAGTGTCTAACTTGCGCCCCCCAACCCAAAAAGGACAAAAAGTTTGAAAAATGTAAATATAACAAGTTAAATTTTACTAAATGCAATATGTTAAATACTTACTAATTAACTTCATCAAAATGAGTTGCAGCGGGTTGTAGAATTTGTGTGTCTAAAGCAGCGTATTGCCGAAATTTAAAAATTCAATATAAAATATTTAAAAAAATTTTAAAAAGTATTTATTTTTATTTTTTACATTTTTTATGTTTTGTGCCCCAAACCTAGTTTTGCCCGTGGCGGGCGCCTCTTTCGCCACGCCCTCGTTACGGCACTGTATTCTAAAATTCTTAAAAGTTTCTAAAATTCCTAAAAATACACAGCCGTATCAAAGAAAAAAAACATACTTTTCTTAAAAAGAACCGTAACAAAGTACCCTTTCCTGTAAGAATCAGATGTGTGCCGGAAAGTATTTTCTAAAAACTTTCATTTCCCAAACTATCGTTTACTAAACAAGATACATAAGAAAGTATTATTATTTAAAAGGAATTGTTTCAGCAATTTTCAAATCGTTCATATAAAAAGGCTATATCAGAACATATCATTTTCTCAAAAGTATTAGGAATGGGATAGAAATTACCATTTAATACAAGCATCAAGAACTTAACCAAAAAACATCATTTCTAAAGAGTGCAACAGAAAGTATCATTTCCTTTTCGTTAAAATGCATCCGAAAGTTTAATTTTTCTAAGCAAAGTATTTCTTAAAACGTACTGAATCACAAAATAAAGTAAAAATTCTTTAGAAATACTCTTCCGAAAAAAAAAAAAAAAAAAAAAAAAAAAAAAAAAAAAAAAAAGTACATTTCTTAAAAAGTACGATATTATTTCCTAAAGTTCTATAAGAAACTATTATTTCCTAAATCATATTTTCGTAAAAAGTACTGTGTCAACAAAAGTATTATTTCCAAAAAAGCTATACGAGAATTTGTCATTTCCAAGAAGGTCTCATCTGAATGTATCACTTTCTTGAAATAATATATCAAAAAGAATTATTTCTTAAAGAAATATTGTACCAGAAAATATAATATTGACCAGATAATGGTTCTTATTATATGATGACATAATTTATTCTACCAGAAAGTGTCGTTTTATAGAAGAGAATTACATAAAATGCATAATGTCTTATGAACTTTGGACGATTAAAGTATCAAATGCCGCTTGCTAAAGTATTTCCCCCCCCCCTCAGAGTCTCAAAATATTAATCTCACTGAATCTTTCCGCCTTTTTATTAGCGGTTATCACATCTGTAGTAATGGATTCATCAATTGTGAAGCGTCGATCAAAATATGACACGTTCTCTTATAGAAAAAGAAGAAGCATTTTTCAATCTTTTCCTTACACTCTGTTGAAGTTATCTATCTGATTATTCTCGGTGATGTACAAGCAATGGACAGTTATCCTGTTAGAGGACTGAAGCCCAGCTTTCATGGCACTGGAAGGAAAGGCTATTTTCCTTTAATAATTCATCCTGTGATCGACGCGGAACTGGGATGTTCGCCTGGAAAGAGGGTGGGTAACAATGTTACCGAACGCCAGCTAGTTTCTCGTCGGTGGCTAACGGAAGACAGCTCGTAATTAGATAGGGAAAAGTCTCATACATTATGAAAAGATAACAGAACGAAATTTCTAGTTTTCTTTGGAATTCCTAACTAAGTTCGCATAGGTAATTTTTTTTTTTTTTTTTATTTCCGAGCAAGATTAAAGAAGAAATGGTCGCTGATACTATCGAACTCATCTAGAAAGCGTTTATTTGTCATTTTTTTCTTTTACATTAGGAATGGAAATAAGAAAGACGATAGAAAGTAAATCTCTTTCTTAGTAATAAAAAAAAAAGTAAACTGTTGCAAGTAAATCATTCAGTTGTCTATTTACGTACGTTTAAATTTAGATTGCTATGTAAATCAAATTTGATGTCCTCGCATAACTCTCTAGTTATGCAGTGAAGCTACTTTTAAAGGTTACAAAAATGTGGAAAGAAATATTGATATCAATGTATAATAATAATAATAATCAGCTAACGCCTTTTTATTCCCGTATACGGGGAGTAGGCGAGGCCATTTAGCCCTATCTAACTTTTGGAGACTGAGTGGGCAGTTCAATCTCCACTGGTACCAATCAGAGAGAGATGGCCCTTTTGATTAATACTAGATTTATCTAGTATATAATCTTAATATGAAGTGTTACAAGGTGCGATTTTGTCTCCAGCTTGATATAAGAACGACATAAACAGCCTCATGATCAAAGGCCCTTTATTTTAGTGTACTGATGACACTGCTGTAATCTACATCCATTCTGATAAAGCGGGCCACCCGGCAGATTTATCAATGTATAATATTAATATTAAAATAAAGGATATAATCAATTTTCCATATTTTATAAAAATATGGCTATAAAATATAAGTGGATCTATAATATTTATAATTTCAATATTTTATTTTATGAGAAATTATACAGTTTTTGTTCTATATTTTAATAATTGATTGGACACAACATAAAATGAATAATAGCTTAGCTTTGTCTTTTCTGCTTTTATCTTTCTAGGATTATCGTGTCTTTTCAGAAAATGTATATATATATATATACAGGGTGTTCGGGATAAATTTGACATATTTATAATTAATTATATTTTTCCGTAAGTTACATGTATTTACACACACTTCTCTTCATTTAAAAGTTTGGACCCTTCTTCATTCATATACAAGATGTCAGAAAGGATGGATAGCTGGAACCCACCTGAATCATGGAAGAGAATAACTTGTATCATGATGATTCGTGCCCGCCATCAAAATAAGGATATTACGACTGCTGCCCAATGCTCCCTGAATACAGTAAAAACAATCAGGCATGAACTAGAGACTTGCAATGGTGACTACGAGGATGTAGCAAGAAGAAAGATCCCTAGCAGACGATCTGATTGCGTTCGTACAGCAGAATTCCTCGCAAATCTGCAGGAACAGGTGTTGAAGAACCCTGGCATTGGAATTCGGGCTTTGTTCGTGGAGTTGCTAACTGTAATCAAGCCCTGGATAACAAGGGTAGCCAATGGTAGGCCGTATGTATGGCAGCAGGATTCGGCCCCTTGCCACACCTCTGGGAAAAGTCAAAAATGGTTGTCTGAAAATTTCTACGACTTCACCAGTCCAAATGTTTGGCCTCCAAACTCCCCAGACCTTAACCCCATGGATTATTTTGTATGGGGCGCAGTTGAAAAAGACACCAATCGCACTTCCAGTAATACAAAAGCCCAGTTAATGGATAAAATTAAAACAGTTTTTGCGGCCCTTCCCAGGGAGACTGTAGCATCAGCTTGTTCGAGGTTCCGAAGCAGAATTGAAGCTGTGATCGATGCTAATGGTGGTTATTTTGAGTAAATCTTGTTGATAGTATTGTAATTAACTCTGCCTGTAATGTTTTTTTGTCAATTCATTAAATTTAATAGATACAAAGAAGATTTTCTTTTTCCTTACGAAACTGTCAAATTTATCCCGAACACCCTGTATATATTATTGATTATATTATTGATTACAGTACTTTAAATTTCTTCAAATATTATCTTCTGCAGACATACTTTAATTCGGTAGTTTTAACGTACTTCAACTTCGTGTTATAGTTGATTCTAGCTTTATGTATAATTCAAGAGTTTGCAACAAATTAAATTATAAGAAATTACAGCTCATGTTGAAATATGTACATTTCTGACCAGAAACATGCTAAGCTCAGTTTTTGGACAGTTATGTTCCACTGTGTCTAGTACTTTTCGTTGTTTATGAGAGACACTGGCGATATTATACTCAAGAGTGCTACAACCGGGAGATATTTTTATAAAATATTCACCGTTACCAAGCTACGTGGTCTCAAAACAAATGTGTTCATTCAAGAATACTAGACTTAAGATATACGAATAAATAAAATGCAAATTTAATTTGTTTTCATCACAACTGTTTATACGATCATTTTAACAAATTTCTTTACAACTAGAGTATCTAAACTTGCTGATTAATCTTTTAAGTAAAGATAAAGTCGTTGTCTTCCTAGCTAAGATTTTGGATATAAATGAGTATTATATGTATCCCGATTAGAGACTTTGTTACTAGTAAGCAGTGGCGGCTGGGCATAGGCACTGAGGAACCGCAGCACCCCCAATTTTTCTCGATAGATGTTATATTTATTAACTGATTCATATTTGCTTGTAATATTTAATTTTATCATCAATAATCCTCTTATTTTGTATAAAAAATAATAAAAATCCATCTTGTAGCACTTAGGAAGGGGGAATGACACTAGAGGCACTGTGTTTACCACAGTGTCATATTGCTACGCGGGCAAACATATGCACGTCATAGTGAGATACGAGCTATTAGCGCAATGCGGCACTGTCCGTGGCGCAGTTCCACTGTTGTTTATATGTAGTTTGCGCCAATAGTAGAGTGTTCGTAGCGCTTATCGTGTTTACTCCGTCTCTTTAAATATTTGGACATTACAATTAAAGGATTTTATTGTAATGTCCAAAATTTGTAAATCAGTGGATGGAACTTTTGTCTATTTAATTGATTGTAAATATGTTTTAATCGACATATTTTGATTTTAAGTAATTTTGAATTATAACTACGCTGTATGATTTTATCGATAATAAACAATATTTTTTCATGTTTAATTTTTTATTTAAATTTTACCATAATTTTGATATTTTATCCAAACACGTATACACTGTACTTACAGTGTGTATGTATATTTCGAAAGTTGCAGCACCCCCATGATTTCAAGCCACGAACCACTGATAGTAAGAATACTTTGTTATTAGATGACTCGCTTATAGATGGCACGGTTTGGGATGCATTAGAATCAAAATATAGTAGTTAAACACCTGTTTCTCGATCGTTCAGTTTTGTTATTGTCAGAGGAAGTTTATTTTACAAGAACTACTACAGAAGAAAAAAGAAACTAGAGCTCTCTCGAATGTTGCAGGCAAATACTAAGAATTCCATTGAATGCCTTTTCTGGGAACATTATATGACTAAGGTTTGTTAGTACTAAGCCTAATTCCTATACATTTTCAGGTGAGGCTGAGTTTATAAATCTCAGACGGTGCTAAAGGATTTATTTGAAAAACGACCTGTTTATATGAAAGAAAAAATTCCTTATTATCCAGCTCTCTACTTGGGTTCGATTGCTAGAATTCTTTGAACTTAAACAACACGAAAAAAAAGAAGGATAATACTCCAAACGTGATTGAAAACAGTTCAGCCGTGCAGCTTGTGGAGAGCTGACTCTAGAAGGAGTGCTGACTCCTTGCTGCTTTTACTACATTAGGAAAAGCTAAAGCACTCTGAAGAACATAAACATATTAAAAACAAACAACTATATTCCAAATTTTTCGAAAACGGTCGTACTATTGGGAATCGCATGCAATAAGGTAATTTGGCCAAATATCTGGAACTACTCCCACTAAATAATTAATAAATCATTGATGCAATTTAATATTAATTTAATTTTATGAGCACTGAAACAAGTTCCAACTATTCCGCATTTAAGTTCAGTTATTTACTTTTTTTTCCATAAAACATTTCTTTATAGAAACTCCTAACTTATCGTCATAGTTTCTGTTGTGGACTGAGTTTGTTTTCTCTACCATGGATGATTATAATAAAGAGTATAAACGCACCGCTTTTAATGTAATTTTTCATTAAAAGTTAGTAAATATCACAAACTACCTTTCCTTATATACTTTGATTTTCAGTTCCCAACACACTGATATTCATATCCGAACTTTTTCATGCAAATTTTATATTAGACAGGGCAGAAAATTTTCTTTGCCTTTGTTATCGTTTTATCATAATTTACATCATTTTTATTCGCTGTTTCGTGGGTGTGTAATTCGACACAAAAGCCTTTTTGTTTTAAATTTTCATAATGAAAATTTAATGACTGAATATTCGCGTTGTACAAAGGTTTCTCTATGTAAAAAAATGGTTCAAAAAGACAAAATTAAACTTTTCAGTTGAAGAAAAATACTTAATTTGGAGGACAAACATACAAAAAAGGACGCAGAAATAAAATGAAAAATCAATTTGTATGATACGGTATCCATAGCAACAATTTCATGAGTTGCTATAGTTACCGTATCGCATTTTTACGAGGGATGCTCTTAAGGTACAAAAATTTGTTCCCTCAATAGATATTCTCTCTCTCTCTCTCTCTGGCTCTAGGTGGTCTGTCTTTCTACGTAATCATAGAAAAAGATTAATGTTTTTGAAGTTTATAGTAAATAAACTATGCAAAACTAATTTGTTTTTTCAACTTTGGAGTAATCATGTACTTACATTTCAGTTAATTACAAGCATACATGACACAGCGAACTGATCCTAATAAATCCCGTTTAATAAATGTCCGACCCGTATCTTTGACTTAATACCAAATCAAAACAACGTATCCCATGAGCTTATTTTCAATGAAAAACTTCATTCGGAGAAGGAACATCCTCATAATAATTAGATGGGAGAGATTTTATTTCTTTTGCATAATGAAATATTTAGCTTTTCTTCAGTAGGTTATTCACTAGTTGATCCAAACCCTCATTAAACCTAGTTGTTAGAGTTTCGTGTGGAAAAAAAAATATAAAAAAATAATAATAATAATAATAATTTTTTATAATAATATTTTTACAGTAATATATTATTTATCATCTTACAGAGCATTTACATATATACACATATTTACATATAACATATATTTTTTTCAGTGAATTTCATACAAATGTTTTCGTTTTTTTTATTCTAAAATGTTTCTAAAAAAAATTCTAGAACTTTAATAATAGTTACTTTGGATGGTAATTTATAGTTTGAAATTAGATAAGGTTACATTTTTAACAGCATTTGTAGTATAACAGTAAGTTAAATATATATATATTACAATTTTTGCTTTTTAATGTTTTTAACCACTGTAACTACAGCACCTCAATGTAATAAATAATTATTTTTTTTGTTGTTGTTGTTGATCTCAGTTGAGATGTATTGTCTCTATTTGCATCCTCGAAGCTTTTTAATGAGCTTATCTGAGGATGACACTGGTTAGATATATGTATTTTTTTTAAAAAACTTTTTATTGATTTGATTGCTGTGTTAGAAGAAGGCTGATGTTTGGGAGGTCAAATTAATGATCAAAGTGACATTGCCGGTATGTTCTGGTGTTATTGCATCTGTCTTGGTGGTTCACATTCATTTTTATTGTGGTCTTCTTTTTGAACCAATTAGGATACTTTTTTTCATTGTGACAGCCTTTCTATGTCTTCTGAGCTTTTAATTTGTATCGGCTTTGAAGTTTGTGACTTCCTCAAGAATATCTTGCCATCTTTGATCCACAAAAATTGGTAATTTTTTCTGTTTTTGCTTTTTTTTGCTTGGTACAACAGATTCTGGTTGAATGGTTATATATTCGGATAGGAAAATTGGTGCGTTGTCTTGCAATGCGTTCAAGTCCTTGGCGACTGTTTTTTTCTGTTTGCTGGCTTTTATGAGATTGTCTCTTGTGGACTTCCTTGTAAGACGAACTATGACTGGTTCAAGTTGTGGCAAGCTTTGTTTTTTGCTCTTCCTAGGAATCCGAGTTACGGTCTGAATGTCATTAAGCTGTAGAGGGATGTCAATTGCATGGCCTAATGTTAAAATTACGTCTCTGAGGTTTTTTTTGTAGGTGCATTTTCAAGAAGACCGTTTATGATAAGATCTTCTTTATGTTGTTGCTGATTTAAACGTTCGTATTGTAGTTTTAGAGAATGAAGTTCTTAATTGAGTTCGGATGCTTCTTTTATCAAATTGTGTTGCCTGTCATTTAGTGCGTTAATGCTGAGTTTGATGTCTTTTACTGTTTGCAACACTTCTATCACTATTAATTATTATGTTTTACCAAATCTTCATATTCGCTAGATTTTTTTGTTATTTGATCGTTCTGTTTGTCGAAGAGCTCTTGCACAAGATCTACTAAGCTGGCTTTTTTATAGTCTCTAGACCGTTTTGTATTAGTATATTTAAAGAGTTGAAATTATAGGACTCACCTACATTTTTTTGTCTGTTCAGGTCGTCGTCTGATTTTGCGTCCGGTATTATGGGCTGCTTCGTAGGCGAAGAGAAACGCCTTAGGTGCGTTTATTTGTTCCTCCTGCAGATTACATACTTCCATTCCTCTCGTGTTGCATTGGTTTTATGTTGCCAGGTCGTTTCTGAAAAGCTGGCACATTTTAAGTGTAGAATCCTACTGAATTTCATACCGGCTATTTGATTTCGGCCGAACGATAAATCCTCCAGGCATTTGATACACTTCATGACTCACCTTTCTTCCCTTCAGCAACTGTGGCGTGATTGTAAAGATGGCGACATCCTTTGTTCTTCGCTCGTTGTTGACCGCGGTTCTTTCTGTTCACTTTTCAACACTTCAAAATTTGGTTTCTTCTTAGCAGATTTCGGCGGTGAATTTTATATCAGTGTCTTCGGTGTGACTGGTAGAGTTACTTGGGAACACTTTTAAATTAAAAACAGGAGTTGGAACCACTTTAAAACTATAAAAAACGGCGGCAATGATATCACCGTGCCCCATTCGTATGCCTACACAGCGCCCTCTTAATAATAATAATATTTTTTTTTTCATACATTACATACATTTGTTTAAATGTGATATGTACATTACATGCGTTTGATTACATATGGTACATACTTTTTTTTTTTTTTTATCTTGGATGAGATGTAATTTCTCAGCTTTCATACTCGAAGCTTACTTGTAAGCTTATCTGAGGATGATACCAGTTAGTTATTATTTATTGGTTTGAATAATAATAATAATAATAATAATAATAATAATAATAATAATAATAAATCGTTAGAATTGATTTCAGTCTTGTCTGTAGAACTATGAATATAGTTTAACCCAGCATTCCAATGGATAAGTTACTGGATTCTCCACGATGCCGATCGCAATCTCAAACACCATAATTTATGTTGCTCAGTGAAATGAAAGATGACAGAACGATTCTGTATTCCACAATGGTTTGATCTTTTCACATCTCGAATAAATAAGTTAGGTAAACGGTATGGAGTGTACACGAATATTGTCGCTGTGACCTAGGATATATCTTTTCTTACAGACAGTGGAGTGAGCAACAATCCTTCCACATTGGCTCACACGGTGGTAGGTTATCTTCTTCACCACCACCACCGCACTTCTGATAGATCAGGTTTTTCATCTCGCGGAAATACCTAATAGTACCAAATGATTAAGAAAATCATTCCGTAACTTTAGCTGCACATATCTGGAGCAAGCAAAAGACGCAGCAAAACACTAATTTAAAATCATTCATCTTTAGATTATTATTAGTAGTATTAAAGACCTCCAGGAGGCAAGGACTCATCGACACAGGCAATAGATTACCTCCACTTGATGTCATACTTTACTTTTAAACTCCTCCCCCATTCTCAGCACTCATTACTTCAACAAGCAAACGATTCCACTTACGGCTCTGTGAGAGAAAATTCTAGTTCTCACTCCTTTCCTAACCGCACACTACCTTCCATGGATGACTCCTTTACCTCTTCCCACCTTCCATATAATGAAAACGTTTTATCAACCCATGTCTTATAACTCCCTCTCAGAAATTCAAAGGTCTCTATCATATCATTCTCTCCTTCTCCTGTTTACCAGTGTCTGCAGTCCAGACTCTCAACCTATCCTCGTAATTTACATTCCATAATCCCGACATCATCTTTGTTAGCATATCCACAATGTCTTTATCCCTTTGTAACCCAGGAGGCCAAATCTGCGCAGAGTAGTCTAGATACGGTCGTATTAGTTTGTAAAGAGGCAAAATGACTTCCACTTACTTATATGTTAATATTCGCTTCAACATTCCAATTCTCCTCTGAAGTGCATTTGCAATGTTTGCATAGTGACCTTTCAACTTCAAATTCCTATCTACCATAACTCAGAGATCATTAGCCCATCAGTACATTCTCACCAATATAATATGTCGTTGGATATCTCATCACGCCAAAAGTACATAACTTGACACTTACTAACGTAGAACTGATAGCCATCATCATTTATTTATAATATAAATAAATAAAGGTTATATATATAAAGGTTATATAAATCATCCTGTAAAAATGCTGAATATCAATAGTCATCTCTGATTGTCCTGCCCATCTTTGCATCATCTGTGCAAACAATTGAACATTTCCAGTCAGGTTCTTCCCAATATCATTAATGTAGAGATTGAACAACAACGGTTATTCGATGGATTGAACAATAATGATTAAACACAATGTTGTTCTAGAAAAAAAGGAAATAACTTGAAATAATTCAATTTCGAGGAGGAATAAAATATTAATTTTTCATTAAGTAGACAAAACTAACATAGTGTAAAAATGCACGGAAATACATATGTCAGGTAAGAGGAAAGGATGCTGTGCATGTCATACTGACGATTTTAATTTCAAGCTTCCATATAGAAGTAGCCTTTTTGTAAAGTTATTTCACACACACACTTTTGTTTGCTCACTCTTGGGTAAAGGATAAAAACAAGAATGTAATTTGTTAGATAAACTTAAAAAAAACTTACAAACTAATCTTTAAGCTAAGAAATCGAAGTTCCTGAACACGATGACTTTATAACAGAATAAGAATTTTCTATATCTTACTAAGAGTTACAATTTCAAATGCCTTTACTTTTTTTGCGTTTAACTAGGATATTTCGAGAATGTCTAATAAAACACGAAAACATAAAAGACGATTTAATTCAGCAGTACCGAGGCAACTCATGGTAAAAGTGAAGCAAGAAAATTATCAGTTTTTTTCCCATTATTAGCGATGAAGAGTTATTTATCGTAAACATTAAACTTTTTTTTAAATAAATAAAATTTATTTTTCTTAATTCACCACTTACTTTCTTTATCTCGATGTTTTCCAGGTGGACAGACGTGTTTGTGCAAATCGTTAACATGAAATCCATTTCCATTTGCATGCTTCTTGTTTTATTTAGAGAGCATGGACAGAGTGTTAAAGGCAGTATACATCTCGCGTTGTCTCGTGCAATTCTAATCAGGAACGTGAATTAAAATTAAATTTTATGCTTTTACTACATATTACAGTTTATTAAACTCGTCAGGTAAACTATCCCTGTGAGAGAATATGATTACTATTTCTCAAATATAAACATGGACACAAAGCAGTCTATTTAACAAACGGAGTAATATTCTGTTAATAGTGAAGAACGTAATATCATTGTATTGCAATACACTTCTACATCAATATTCAATTGTGAAATATGTCAATTAACAATACTGATATTTAATAATTAAATATTAATACACAATTTAATCTGCTGGCCATGGACAACGCGTCTCCACAATGCAACGTATAGCTGTTAGTTTGAATCCTATTCTGGTATGGAAGCGTATAAAAATTCGTTAGATGACAGACGGCTTTCATCTCCAAATATGAGGACTTCACCTTGATTATTGAAAACCTGAAATGACTGACTGAAAAAACATCAAAGGCCGTGTTTGATTTCCAGAAAAAAAATCTTGAATAATATACCCCTTCAAGTCCTCTCATGGTGCTGTCTGTGATATAGATTTCCATTTCATGGTAGAATTATCACAAACAAATATATATATATATATATATATATTCATCATATAAAAACAATCTCCCAGATGTTTAAATCGCAATGCAAATATTTTGTTTTGCAGCAATGTATAAACGTGTCTTTATTATTAATTAACATCAGAAAAACAACTGGGAAGCAAGAATCGGTGTTTATGAGAAAAATCAAAATTTCCTGGTTCAGTGGTATGTATGATATAGAATTCATTCAAGTGCACTTTTTTATTTAATTGCAAGTGGCTACAATAATAATAATAATCTGTGTGTTTTTATGTGTTTTTTGTGTGTTTTTTATGTTGAAAAGTGGATGATTATATATTTGTTATCAACTGGTCGAGTCAGTGGATTTCTGAATATTTTGGAGGTAGTTTGTAAACCACCTGTGCAGAAGCCCGTCTATTCCAACATGCCTCAGCTTTTCTAACAAGGTTTGATGTGTGAGTGTATCGAATGCTTTAGTTAGATCAATAAAGATTACGATGGCAATTTTGTTTTTGTCTACGGCCCTGTTAATTACGTCTGTAAAGTCTTCCAAGAGAGATGCTGTTCCCTTATTTTTCTGAAAACCATATTGTGTTTTAGGGATAATATGAAAGGTCTCTGTGTATGCTGTGAGTTTCTTCAGTATGATCCGCTCCATAATTTGATTGATAATTGGTAATGTTGCTATGGGTCTGTAATTGCTGATTAAATTTCTTTTTCCATGTTTGTATATGGGTGTGATTATGGCAGTCTTTAGCATACTTGGTATCTGTCCTGTTTTAAATATTTTATTTGTCAAGTTTAGTAGGATAGGACTTAATAATAATAATAATAATAATAATAATAATAATAATAATAATAATAATAATAATAATAATACTCGTAACGTGTGTGCTGATCATATTGTTCTAAAATCCGCTCTCCAGTCGGCATCTTGTATTTAAGAACTCGTATGTGCATTAAAATCTCACGATATTGTGCATACCACTTCTCATGATAATCTGCACACACGCTAGAAAGCAATCATGATTCAAATTAAAATCAGTGTCCGTTAAACAGTATTTTATTCAAATAGATAACAAAGTTAAGGGTTGAATCTTTAGTATAGTGCTTGCAAAGGGAGAAGTTCATTTCTAAGAAAATTCTATTCCTTTTGAATATCTTTGGATCCACTGAATTGCCAGTCTGAAGTATCCACGGCTGTATATTAATTCAGTCCTTAGTCATCGTACCCTTAATTGAAAATCCAAAGTTCTGGAAGGCTTTTCGTTTCAAAGCCTCTCTTATAATCAACATGCATGCCAAATTAAGAAGAGAATGATTAAATTTATCTGTAAGTATAGTCCGATTATTATTCCTGGAACTCCCTTTTGAATTTGATGTCGAACAATCTATTGAGAAACTTATGAAAGACAACCGATTGAAAGATCGAGACTAAACTTTGATCTTCTGTTCAAGTAACGCGTTTTATGGGTCTTTATTCATTTTTGAAAAGTTTTAAAATCACTAAAAGTTTTCTGTATTAAAAATAACTCGAGATCAAATTAGTAATTTGAAACAAGCAGAGAAAAATCAAACGCGTCTTTCTTAAACTTTCTTTTCTTTTTTTTTTTTGTTGTTATTTAATTCAAAATCCTTTTCCATTCTTATTCCAGAGAACTCAGCGAGGCGTCGCTTCCGTTGTCAAGGCAACGCCGGTGATCTCAACAACGCAGAGCCGTAAAAGAGAGCGACACTGCAAGCCGATAGGAGCAGAACCCCGATCACCTACCATGCGCGCCACAAGCTCGCACACAAATGTACCGCGAGATAGACAGGCACTTGCTCATTATACAAATATGGAACTCTACGGGGAGCCTGCACTTTGACGAGTACCTCGGACTTGAGGAAAAAAGAAAAAAAAGAAAAAAAAAAGGAGCCTAAGCAGTGAAAAGCTTTTATGTGGTAGATGGTGAATGCAACAAGTGTACAATACTGGGTTGTTCTACGTTGTTTGAAAACCAAACGAAGTACTGGACGATGTAGCGGTATCAATTTCGACGTCACTCAGTGCTTTTAGGTAAGATTTTTTTCCCTTTACCCAATCGCTGTCGAACTTATAACGTTTTACCAATAAGACTTTAATATCTGACTTTTTGATATTCGGTAATGAATGGTTCACGGATGTCTGTTGATTCTTTATCATCTACTAGAATGAATTACCTTCAAGTCCCTGATTGGAATTCAGTCTTAGAAGAACTCGTTTAAAAAAAGATCTGTGAGTTAGTCGATCAATGATGGCTACAACAACAACAACAGTTTTTCCACCACTCTATCCGGTTTCGGAGTGCGAATCCGGTTTCCATAACAACAGCGTAACCATGTTAACAGACTGTAACTCAACAAGCTTCTCTTCAGCAGTCAACCTAACAAGCAATGAAACCACAATTGCTCCCATCTATCAGGATCCATCTTATTATTCCATGAACTATCGTATCATCGGAACCTTTTTCCAAGGGATTGTGTTTATAGTAGGGGTGCTTGGAAACATCATGGTGGTGATTGTTGTCATGAGAACCAGAACCATGCATACCCCAACGAATTGTTATTTAGTAAGTCTGTCAGTAGCCGACTTCATGGTCCTCATCGCCTCGGTTCCAAACGAGATCATTGCATATTACGTCCTTGGAGATGAATGGATATGGGGAAGGATTGGATGTGCAATCTTCATCTTCCTCCAGTATCTAGGGATCAATGTTTCTTCATTGTCCATAACAGCGTTTACGATCGAGCGTTATATTGCTATCTGTCACCCTATGAAAGCTCAGCTAGTTTGCACCGTCAACAGAGCTAAAAAGATTATAATCGGTGTGTGGATATTTGGGTGCATCTACTGTTCTCCCTGGTTATTTCTGACAAAGATCAAACCTATTTATTACAAAGGACATCAAAATAAAGAAACTTGCACCTTTGCTCTTTCTAGAGAACATTATTTGGGCTATTTCTTTGCCGATCTGGTACTGTTTTATGTTTTGCCTCTTCTTCTATCCTGTATCTTGTATGGACTAATTGCCCGGATACTGTTCTCCAGTGACATTCCCAAAACGCCAGGAAAGAGCAATGGCACTAAAAGTATTCCTGAATCAAAGAAATCAAGTAGCACCAATGCTAGAGTACAGGTAAGTTTACAATTATTGCTATAATTTTAATTTAACTTTATTAGATGTACTGTTGAATTTTGATCCATGAGTTTTTAATCGTGAATGTTTAAACTTGATGTTAAGGGACAGTGTTTATTAAAAACTCCCCTTCCAGCGAGTTTAAAATTCTTCTGAGGGGGTGACAGGTAGTATTTACAACCCCCGAAGAAAAAAAAACAAAACAAAAACTTCTCACTGCGAACCCTGAGCTATCGAATGATCCCTTCTAGTTCAGTGCTCTATAAACAAATGGTCGTTTTTCATTGGTGAAAAATGTCCATTTACTAAAATGACGTAAACATTCTCTCTGATTGTTTAGGAACAAAAAACACCTGTTCTGATTGTTTTTTTGTAAATTGTATTTTTGCGTTGAACGATTCCAAATTGTTTACAGTAATGTAAAATTTCATATTTCTTCACGGCTGAAAAAAAATTACATTTTTGCGTCTTGCAAATTGTATTTTGTAGTGCGGAGTTTTTATGTGTGTGTTTTCTTTCAGTGAAAGTGTTCCATAGAACGCCTCTGTCCCTTTTTTTTTCTCTCTCTCTCTCTCTTTTCTGTTCTCCGCAAAAAAAAAGTGTTTCAGCAATCTGCTTTTGTGTTAGAAGGGGTAAATTTGAACAACACCCCCGACTTTTCTTAGAAGTTATTTTCTCTAGCCAAGGTAAAAACAAAGTTCTAAAGCGAACAAGGTGTTTTGGTTCTTATATTGGGATTTTATTAAAACTTACAGATGCTTATAACTCCATACAATTACTCTGGCTCGTTTGAATAGCATTAAATAATCGTAAACTTTGGCTATTAGTTAAAGCTTAGACGACATTTCTTTGTTGTCATGAAAACGACTTCTTCCATGCTATGTAATGTCCTTTGTGACGTTGATCTGTAGCCCAAGGTCGTCATTATCTCAGCAAATATATTTAGTTTGGCGACACACACACACATTAAGCAAATATTGAGAAGCAATTACATTTAATTCATCGGACTAAGTGGATGGCTCTAATACTAACAAGAAGTCGGCTATAAATAGGAAGAAACCAGAGATAAAAATATATTAGTGGCGTCAATAATTTATACTTCTGTTTGTCATTAATTTTTAATTACCGCATTAATTTCAATAATTATACTAGATGGCGCTCATGTAAGAGATAGGTAGATAACGTCAATTATTCTAGAATCATATTTATAATTTCAGAAAGGTGTGTTAACTTAACACTCCTTTGTACTTCTTTAGAGGAGAATCATTATAAAGTGAATATAATTCCTAAAAGAATATAATTCTTCCTTACATATTATATTAAAATGAATGGCAGTTGAGTGTTATCTTGTCTCATCATCATTATCATTTCGTTGTTCGTGCTGTTTCCTATTCCCAGGCTAATAATTCTAAATTTCTCAATGCCTTTGAAGTTTATAAGTTTTGAGTCACGCCACATTTCTCTTAAATTAGTGGGTGATATGCGTGACGTTGTTAGGATGAAACTTGCTAATGAAGCCGTTTTACGTTTGTGTACCTCGTGTACTGATCTTCCCTTTAGAGAGTTTGAAACTGAAGTCACTTTCATCCTATCTTTGGCAGATGAGACAGTAATGGAGAAATTACCTACTGACTAATAGAGAAAGGCACGTCAAGATTCAATTTTAGATTCGAACATGCTATAATACGCTTTTAAAATTAGTTTTAGAAATTGTAATCCATACTTGAACGATTACAGTAACAAAATTTTAACTGTAAAATTTTAACATATGCATTAATAAATTTAAACGAAAACTGAACAAAATGTCAACGGTAATTTATGAGAAGAGAAATTTGCCTATTTTTTTTTTCGCATAATTTCATCTCTTTATTCTCTTCTATTTGGAAATTTTTTTTTCTGGAAAACTCATCAGCTGATCCGTTCTCTCTCTCTCTCTCTCTCTCTCTCTCTCTCTCTCTCTCTCTCTCTCTCTCTCTCTCTCCCCTCTTATTTTTCATTAGCGTACTTATAAGTAGTTATTATAACGACTTATTTAAATCTGGATACTGAACGTTTATGTAAATATCTAGCTGATCATTTCTATCAAGAAAAGGACAAAAAAAAGAAAGAAGTTCTGACAGCCTCTTAGTTCTCCCGAGTGCATCAACTTTTCTAATCTTCTTGTAATAAGCGGGCGATGTCAGACGGCCTTTCTCTCAAAATATCAGCCAAAGCCTTTGAGCTGATAATTGATATGAATTGGCACGTGTGAGAAAACCTTCAGCCTTCGGTTGTCTTCTCTCCCTTAACCACCACAAATCACATCACGGTAGCAGAAAGAGATCGAAGACAACCGAAAATTGTTTGTAATCTGTGCGCTGATAGAAGATAGAAGTTTTTTGTTTTCTTTCTTGCTGACAGTTTCTTGATAGAAAGGTAAATATTGAAAGCCAGACAATGTCTCTAGCTCATTAGAAACGCGGCGAAATTTTATCTGATACAGTAGAAGAGATATTTGTATCAGATTAAGAAACATGCGATTAAATTTATTTACATACGAGTGTGTTGAGTCATTAATGCTATTCAGCTTTTTGTTGTAGAAGTGACAATGAAATGGATTAAGTCGGTGGTATTGTTACTAGATCCATTGTTAAAATGATAACATTGTCTGAAACTGGTTGTTGCAAACCACTACCACTATTTTAGTGGTTACTATGACAGCCAAGCTGGAAGACGAACAGATTTGTTGAAAACCGAAATGTAGTTTTCGTCTCACTTAATTGTATTGATTATTCTAAATCTTATTAAGGGATTATTGTAATTTACTTTTCTACAAAAAGATTGTTCACTGTGCGCTACCTGGATATCTTCCACACATTATCATTTCCAAGACTGGCGACAATTGATTCAAGTTATGGTTGTCCATGATAAACCTACTTCCGTCTCTGTGCATACAAAAAGATACACCTAGAAGGACAAAGGAAACACGAGGAAACGGGGAACCCCACAGCAAAGCACTGTTCGAGGATGAATAGCTACAACTCTAGATGAGGATAAGGTTGGAATGAAAGAAGAATGGCGTAGAATTCCACGTCTTCCTACAGTCTTAGATTATTCGAAAGAATCAATGAATTGCTATCGTTGACGCTAAAGTTAGATTAATATGTTATTAATTTTCTTAATAAAAAATCGTTGTGTTTCAACATGGTGGTCGTCTGAAAATATTTTAATTACAAAATCAATAAATACATATTATGAAAAGTATGGAAAGAAAGAAAAAAGAACAAACCCGAACAATGTTTTCTTTATTTTATTTTTATATGACTTCCATCTCACGAAAAGTTATGATCCTATATTATGCCGTAAGTAGGCTAAGGTCTTTGTGTTTGTTTATTTTTTTATATTTTTTATTAATCTGATTTGTTTTATATAATTTGTAAATGGATTTGGGGTATGCTTCACAAAAGAGAAAAAAAAATTACAGAGAATAATAATTTTTATTTAATTTCAAGGTCCTAAGAGTTTCTTCACTACAATAAGCTACGGAATGAATTTAACAAGAAATATTACGAGAGCCTCCGTATCTCAGTAAGGAATGAGTACCCTTTGGTTTCGAACTCTTGGTTTCAGAAGAGGGTGAGTTAGTTGGTCTCATATGGTGGTGACAGAATTTTTTCTCCTCGAAACTCGGGTGTTTTACTCCCGCAAAAAGGAAAGCCGCGTTATTGGCTGTGACATGCTACTAAGTGTAGCATGTCTACATTTGCATCGTATGCTTGTTGTTCTGCCTTAATTATTATAATTAGACCTTTTTTTTTTCAGTAGGAACATATCATCATGAATAGTTTCCGTTTCCTACCTCCTACGAAGAATTTTCCATACATCAGTTCTTAAAAGAACTGGGCGATGGACTGATTGACTCTTTATCCCGTCATCTGAATGAAGAAAATCTGTGTGGATGAGGTGTTATTGAGCTAAACGCTCTAGTCATGGCTGGGTAACGGCAATAGCCGAACCTCAGTTAAAACTTCATTGGCTACAGCATTGCCATTCCTTACCCTGGAAGTCCTAAAAAAAGGTCTCTTCTTCCAACCAGATTTCGGTCCTTATAAGGACTGGTTTAAAGGGGCAAAGCAAGAATGCTTTTCATCTTTCCTGTTATCTGTAGAGGACAGTGTAGGGATGAGGTGTTATTGAGCCCTGATCACGGCAGGAGGGTAACAGCAATAGCCGAGCCTCAGTTCGAACTTCATTGGCTACAGAATTGCCATCCATTACCTTCCAAGGGTATTATTAATCACCGCATCTCTCAGATTTCGGTCCTTATAGTCCTTATAAGGACTGGCTTAAAGGGGCGAAGCAAGAATGCTTTTCATCTTCCCCGTTATCTGTAGAGGACAGTGTAGGGATAAGGTGTTATTGAGCTATTAAAGCTCTGATCATGGCAGGTGGGTAACAGCAATAGCCGAGCCTCAGTTGGAGCTTCATTGGCTACAGCATTGCCATACATTACCCTCCAATTGTAGTAAGTCAAGGTGTCCTCTTCTCAGATTTCGGTCCTTATAGTCCTTATAAGGACTGGCTTAAAGGGGCGAAGCAAGAATGCTTTTCATCTTCCCCATTGTCTGTAGAGGACAGTGTAGGGATAAGGTGTTATTGAGCTATTATTAAAGCTCTGATCATGGCAGGAGGGTAACAGCAATAGCCCAGCCTCAGTTAGAACTTCATTGGGTACAGCATTGCCATCCATTACCCTCCAAAGGTCGCTCTCACTTAGAATACTTATAGTCCTTATAAGGACTGGCTTAAAGGGGCGAAGCAAGAATGCTTTTTATCTTCCCCGTTATCTGTAGAGGACAGTGTAGGGATAACGTGTTGTTGAGCTATTATTAAAGCTCTGATCATGGCAGGAGGGTAACAGCAATAGCCGAGCCTCAGTTAGAACTTCATTGGCTACAGCATTGCCATCCATTACCCTTTAAGTGTATGGTGGTTCTCCACTTCAGATTTCGGTCCTTATAAGGACTGGCTTAAAGGGGCGAAGCAAGAATGCTTTTCATCTTCCCCGTTATCTGTAGCGGACAGTGTATGGATAAGATGTTATTGAGCTATTAAAGCTCTGATCATGGCAGGAGGGTAACAGCAATAGCCAAGCCTCAGTTAGAACTTCATTGGCTACAGCATTGCCCTCCATTACCCTCCAAGGAAAGCCCAACACCAATTCTCTCCCTTCAGATTTCGGTATTGAATGATTTCTTCTAATAATGATAAAAGATGCAAGGTTTATTTCGGTGTATGAAGGATAGTAATTGTATTTAGAAAAATTTTGTAAATTAGACATAAATAATTAAAAATTTCAAAGTGCTAATTATTTTTTTATTAAATTTTGTATAATTTGTGTAAAAAACAGCGATTGTAATTTATAGAAATTACTAAACAACGGACAGACTGAATAAGACTAATCATGTTTTACTCATTGAAATTCATAATATCACTTTTAAACTGAAAATATATATTATATGAACATATTGCTATAATGGCATTTGAGTTTGTCAAAATACATAAAAATTTCTGCGAAGTCCCGTCCCATTTCTAATTGAAATTAAATCATGATATTAGATACGGCTGAATGTAGATCGAATTTAAAAAAAAATCCTAATTACTATTTTTTTTTTTTTTAATTTCCGTGCTTTGTTTTAGATTTAAGATTAAGAAAAAAAATTTATTTACATATTCAGAAATGCACTGCTTGGAAAGAAGTTAACGGACATCTCCATGGGCAAGTGCATCGTACCATGTTTTTGTAACCGTTTTTGATTCACGATTCACGTTATTGTAGCCGGTATAAATTGGAGGAATGCAATGCTCCCAAGTCAGTGCAACTGCATCAGAGCGAAATGGCTGCGAAAAGGGAACTGACGGAGTTTAAAAGAGGTGTTGTGATGCGATGCCATATTCCAGGCCTATTCGCTCTTAAACTGTTGACAAATTGGGCCATTCCAGGTCAACAATCAGTGATTTCATGCTGAGATGGAAATGGAGGATAATATGCAATGCAACATGTCGGCGACTCGTAGGCCGATATGTTGAATGCGGAGTTCCGGGCATCGACTGTAACATAAATCTGAACAAAGAAACATTCAGAACCGAGGCTCACAATATGTGCGTCCATGGTAGGACCGCAATATGCAAGCCCCCACATTAGCTGAAACAACATACAGTCTCGTCTTCAGTGATGCCAAGAGGGTGCACAGTGAGACATGGCAGCTTGGAAAGCTGTGTTATGGAGCGACGAATCATGCAACACTCTCCACCGAGCAGTTGGATGGTTGTAGATTTGGCGGATGCCCGGTGAACATCTCTTACCAGAGTTCATAACCCCAACTATAAAATTCGGAGGTGGCGGAGTGATTGTACGGTCCTGTTTTTTCATAGTCTGGCCTCGGACCTCTTTTTGTAGTGCGACGAACATTGAACTCCTAAAGGTATCTGAACTTTCTGGACAATGCAATGTTTCCATAACAAACGCCTATATTGTGGTATTTTTTACGGAACTGGCCATTGTCTCTTTCAGCAAGACGATGGACAATAGCATAAGACTGCTTCTCTAACAGCGTTGTTTGTGGATATGAACGTCACCACATTTGACTGGCCTCCGCACAGAGCTCCGATCTCAACCCTATTGAACTGGAGCATCGAGCGAGGTCAAGGGATGTCGGCCCCTCAATTGTTCAGGACCTCATTACATTCCTACAGGACAAATGGTCCAAAATTCCCATTGATCGCTATCGCACGCTTGTGGAATGAATGCTCTGTAGGATTGCTTCAGTCATCACAGCAAAATGAGGTCCTACAACCTATTAAGGTGGACGCCATGACAGTTTGTTCAACACACTATGGTATCCGTTGACTTCTTTCCAAGACGTGTATACTGTAGTCCATCCACTACCCGTCAGATAGATGGGCGTAGGTGTAGCGGATGCCTGGTGAATGCCTCTTACCAGAGTGCGTAACCCCAACTATGAAATTCAGAGGTGGCAGAGTGATCCTGTTTTCCTGGTTTGGCCTCAGACCGCTGTTTATGGTGTACAGGATATTGAACTTCGAGAAGTATCTGAATATTATGGACAATACAATGCTTCCTACTTTTGGCGTTTCTACGGAAAAGTCGATTGTATCTTTCAGAAAGACAATGCACCTTAACTGCGTGGTTTGTGGATATGAATATCATCACACTTGAATTGCCTCCACAGAACACTACTCTCAATCCTACTGAACATCTATGGAATGACCTGGAGCGCGTCGGGTGAGGTCAAGGGACGCTAGCCTAAACAGTCCAGGACCTTATTACATGCGTACAGAAAGAATGGTCAAACATTCCCATCGATTATTATCGTACGCTTGTGGAAATTGTGCGCCGTAGGATTGCTGCAGTCATCGTAGCGAAAGACGTCCTACACGTTATTAAGGTTGGCGCCATGGCTGTTTGTTCCTCACACTATGGTGTCCGTGTGTCCGTTAACTTCTTCCCAAGCACTATATTTTTTGTTCTAATGTCCTGTAATTTTGTTCTGTAATGTCCTAAATAATAGTTCCAAATCCATTTAGTTTTTAAATAATAATAATAATAATAATAATTTGACTTTTTTTTTAATTTATGATTTGTTTATTATTATGTCTCAGATAAATTACATACAGTATACATAGATATAATAATAATTATATATACACGTATACATAATATTTATAATACATTACATGAACACAATTGTGAATAACCGATACTTGCATGTTAATAATATTTTTAAATAATAATAATAATAATTTTCTTTTATTATTAATATATTTTATTGATTGCTAAAATATTTATACATACAATAAACATCTTGTGTGACATTGCACCACCTAATAATTTTACAGAGTTCAGTACTAAGTGCTGCAATTCCTACATTGAATTTCAATTAAAATTTTTAATAATTTTTTTGCCTTTATATTATGTATTTACAACACATGTTCTTCTAATATTAACAATGAAGATTATACAGAATTTTTTGTATAATTTTTTATTTTATTTTTATTTTATTATTTTTTTTAAGTTTGAGAAAGAGAAAGAATGATTATACATACAAATTTCTGCATTTGCTTATAAGGATTACTTGTAGATTATATAGATTACATATAGATAATAAGGATTACTTGTATAATAATAATAATAATAATAATAATAATAATAATAATAATAATAATAATAATAAGTTTTTATTGGTCTCTCAAATATTTACATATATACAATTATCATCTTGAGTAACATTCAGTGTATTATTTTATAAGGTTCAGCAACGAAGTGCTGCATATAATGAAATTTCCATAATAATGATGATAACATAGTTTTTTTGCTATCCAATTATATAGTTCGGATAATTGCAAGAAAAAGTTGCCTAAAATTTAGGCAACTTTTTCTTGCAAAATGGTTCAGTAAAAATTATAATTACCCGTAATATCATTATCATTTGTAGAATTTCTCATTGACGCAAGAGTAAAATGCGTGTATTATTACCATTAATGATAATCATAGTAATACTCTTTACACTTAATAACTCACAAGTTAAACAATATTACTTATGTTGCAGTTTAAGTACTAATAATTTTTTAAATTTAAATATGTAAATTAAATATATAATTTTAAATTTAAATATATAACTGAAGTGTTACTATCACATTTTCTGTTTACTACAAGTATTCATTACAGAATGTTAAGTAAATTATGTTTGATAAATACTACTACTCGGATGTAACTCAACTGCACCCTCGAAGCATTGTAATTAGCTTATTCTGAAGGTGATACTGGTTATATATATATATATATTATAGATATTTGGAAGTAGGCAGATGTTTGGGAGGTCAAATGAATGACCTGAAAGGTCTGATCAAAGTGAAATTGCCGATATATCCTGTGTTATTGCATCTGTCTTGATGGTTCACATTCTTTTTTATTGTGGGCTTCTTTTTGAACTATTTAGGAGGCTTTTTTTTTTCACAGTGGCAGCCTTTCTATGTCTTCTGTGCTTTTAATTTGTATCGGCTTTGAAGTTTGTGACTTCCTTATGAATATCTTGGCATCTCTGGTCCACAAAAATTGGTAATTTTTTTTCCATTTTTGCTTTTCTTGCTTGGTACAACATATTCTGGTAGAATGGTGTTAAATATTCGGATAGGAAGATTGGTGTATTGTCTTGCTGTGCGTTCAGTCCTTGGCAACTGTATTTTTCTGCCTGCTGGCTTTTATGAGATTGCCTCTTGTGGACTTGCTCTTAAGACGAATTATGACTGGTGCAGGTCATGGGAAGTCTTGGTTTTTGCTCTTCCTAGGAATCCGATTTACGGTCTGAATGTCGTTAAGCTGTAGGAGGATATCAATTACATGGCCTAATTTTATAACCACGTCTCTGAGGTTTTCTGTAGGTGCAGTTTCTGGGAGTCCGTTTATGACAAGATCTTCTTTATGTTGTTGCTGATGTAAATTTAAAGTTCGTATTGTAGTTTTAGAGAATGAAGTTCTTGACGGAGTTCGGATGTCTCTTTCATCAAATTGTGTTGCCTGTCATTTAGTGCATTAATGCTCATTTTAATGTCTTTTACCATTTGCAACATTTCTATCACTGCTAAATTATTATGTTTTACCAAATCTTCATATTCGCTAGATTTTTTTGTTATTTGTTCGTTCTGTTTATTAAAGAGTTCTTGCACAAGGTATACTAAGCTGGCTTTTATGGTCTCTAGACCGTTTTCTATTAGTATATTTAAAGTCATTAAAATTATAGGGCTCACCTGCATTTTTTTGTCTGTTCAGTTCGGCGTCTGATTTTGCCTCCGGTATAATCGGCTGCTTCGTAGGTGGCTGCTTTAGGTGCGTTTCTTTGTTCTTCCAACAGAGTACGCACAGCCATTCCTCGCGTGTGACATTGGATTTATATTTATGTTGCCAGGTTGTTTCTGAAAAGCCGGCACATTTTAAGTGTAGAATCCTACTGTATTTCGTACAAGTTATATTATTTCCGTTGGACGCTAAATCCTCCAGGCATTTGATACACTTCATGACTCACCTTTTTTCCCTTAGGCAGTATGGCGTGATTATAAAGATGGCGACGTCCTTAGTTCTTCGCTCGTTGTTGACCACGGCCCTGTCTGTTCCCTTTTTAACACTTCAAAATTTGGTTTCTTCTTAGCCGATCTCGTCGAATTTTATATCACTGTCTTCGGCGTGATAAGTAGGGTTACTTGGGAGCACTTTCAACTTAAAACAGGAGTTGGAACCACTTTAAAACTATAAAAAACTGGAGCAGCGATATCACCGTGTGCCCGTTCGTATGCCTACACAGCGCCCTCAAAAAAACTCAATAATAATAATAATAATAATAATAATAATAATAATAATAATAATAATAATAATAATGCTCTTATGAAAGTCAAAGTGATGTTAATGTTTGAGAATTTTAAAAGAAATATAGCTGATTGGAGAGAAAAACAATTGTCACATGTTTATATACCACAATTTATCCCGAATCACAAACATTTATTAGATACTAATTTATGTTTAACTCAATTATGGATGGAAATGAATACTCTTGGAGGGTAATGGATGGCAATGCTGTAGCCAATGAAGTTCTAACTGAGGCTCGGCTATTGCTGTTACCCTCCTGCCATGATCAGAGCTTTAATAGCTGAATAACACCTTATCCCTACACTGTCCTCTACAGATAACGGGGAATATGAAAAGCATTCTTGCTTCGCCCCTTTAAGCCAGTCCTTATAAGGACTATAACTCAATTATTAATGCAGATTAATGCAGACAGGTAGAATTGATGGTTAAAAATGATAACGTACAGCACAAGAGCTATGATATTTCATAGCAATTCGAATAATCATTGCAGCGCTGACTCGTCATAGTAACAGCACAGATTCACCAGTATTTCCGAAAGAACACATATTTACAATAAAAATAAATAAATAATTATTTTAAATAAATTAATTAATAAAAAAGAAAAGAAAAGAAAAATAAATATATATATAGCATTACCAGTCATTTACACGCACTAAATATAGCCATATTCTTGAAGATTGGTTAAGATTTCCTAAAGGCTGACATCGCTTGCGAGCCCATTCTTTAGGAAATCTTGTTATAAATATTTCTTTGGGAAATCTGGTTATAAATATAATTTTTATATTAATCTACTTACAAAAGGTTGTTAATCCGGAGGTGCCCTTAGGGACTAAATATCATCATCACGAACCATGGCTCACTGCCCATTGGTGTCCGATGCCTCCTTCACTATCCTCTTCCACTTTTCTTTGTCCAGTGCACAGTGTCGCAGTTTCTGTACATCCATTCCACGTCAGATCTTTATGTCGTCTTCATTCTCTGTATGGTCTACCTCTTCTGTTTACACCATTCATAATACCAAACATAAATGTCTTTATCTTCCGGTCCTCACTCATTCTACAGATCTGTCCAAATAATTGCAGCTTCCGTTTTATAATCTTTTGCATTAGATCCTCCTTTGGTTGTATCTTCCGACAGTGCTCTTCATTTGTGATCTTCTGCACCCATCCTATTCATAGAATCTTCCTATAACAAGTTCTGTCAAATGCCAAAATCATTTTTTCTTGATTTCTTATTTATTATCTACGTTTCAGATTCATACAATACACCGCTAAAGATGCATGTTTCCAGCACTCTTAGTTTTGTTTGCAGACTGATCACTTTACTTTTTCAATGTTATCCATGGCCTTTACATTTGTTCTTCCTCTTGCAATCCTGATCTTTATTTCTTTTTTTACAGTCCAAATCATATGTCATTTTACTTTCCAAATATGTGAATTATTCTACATTTTCTGTATCAATTCCATCCATTTGTATATTTAGTTTCATGTTCTTCTCACCAAATACCATTGTCTTTGTTTTTTCCAAGTTCATAACAAGTCCAAATCTCTTCCCTTTCTCATTTAACAGTTTCAGTGTTTTTTGTAGTTTTCTTTCGTCTTCTTTAATAATAACAATGTCATCTGCAAATTTCAAATCTCAGACTAAATATGCCACTTGTTTAATTCACTTCAGGCCTTAATGAACAAATGCTTGCCCTCACACGGGGCAATGAAGTTCATCTTTCAGTTATGAACCTTCATAACCATCCATCCCACAGTTGGACAGTGGTTACAGGCTGGCTGACAGTATGGAAGTATTAAAAGGTAATTTACTGTTGTTATCGCAACTCTGTTTGAATTCCGATTATAAACTGTTCGCAATGAGTTCTACAAAATACGGACATTGAACCTTTAATTTGGATTGCAGCATTTTCAACATATATTAACGGATTAATTAATTAGTTAGCCAACAGAGTGATTGGGTGGAGAGGGAAAAGATTAATTTGAATGACATGTGGATGTTAAGGTTCTGAAGCAGTACATTTTCAAAAGGAATTAAAACTCTTACTAATTAAAAGCTTCTCGACTCCGAAGATGTAATATTAAAGAACACATCCGCCAGCGTAAGTTAATTCCAACTAATACCACTTTGCATCTGTTACTTGCTCTTTTTTATTTCGAGTTACAGGGTAAAAGATTAATAGCTTTCTAATTAATTACACGAATGTAATTAAAGATTACATATAATGATGATTGCTTAGGTCGTTAAGAGAATAATCTTCTTTGTCTGTTGGCTAACACTCAATTAACGAACATCTACAGATAAATAAAGTGCAATGTTTTAAATTAGTCAGCTAGTGGTGTTGAAAGCCTTCTTTAAACAGATCGGAGTGCCATCGCATTGTGCTGTAACATCTGTTATTTGTTTATTCGGTTTTTTTTTTAAAGTCCTCCATATGAGCATTGATGTCATGAAAGATTAATTTGACACATTCACACAAAATCGAGCACTCAGGTCCCGTATGTAATTATCTTTTCCCATGGAAACAGAAATTTGTTTTGATTTGAAGTGGGTATTATTTTTCCGTAAGTGTGCATGCGCACAATCGGTCTCTTCGATTTTTTTTTTTTCTTAATCAGTTTCACTTTATAGAAAACGTTTTTTCCGTTTCCTAGACAACGCATGGTAATACATTGCAATTCTATTGTTGGTAAAAGAGCTCTTCTGTATTCACGAGCAATGCTTATATTGTTTGCCTTCATTCATGTAATGCTACCAGTACCTGTTTCTGAATTTAATAATTTCTTTTACATGAAATATGTGTGGTTCTTATATATTCTATAAGTGGAAAGTAATAAAGTAGACAGTCAGTGTTGCCATGAATTTAAGTAAATATCTAAGGAAAGCCAAGGAAGGCTTACTTTGAAGCATATAAAAAAAATAATAAAAAAAAAATAACATTTAGAACGTTAATCCCAGCGCCATCTATGGGTAAGAGAGAAAATCGTCATACGTCTTCCTACTTAAATAATGATAATAATAATAATCATACCACACAGAATAAATTGCCAAACCTCTAATACACGCGTATCTTCTTTGGTGAAGTGGTTAAGGAAGAAAGAACTTGTACAGCCAGAGGCTGTGATCTCTGATGGACAACAGCGCATGGACTACTGCTCCATAGGACAGAAGATGAGTAGCTGCTCATGATCTCTTATAGTCTTAGAAGAAAGCGGGGGACTTTTGAAATAAAAACGACCCTCGCGGGAAAGAGAGACAGGATGAAATGACATTACAAACATTATTTATTTATTGTTTAACGTGGCCAATACACCACTAGATTTCTTTTGTTTGATGTAGTAAAGGACTTCTTTGGCTAAGTAAACAGAGACCATTCTCCAACCGACAAGCTGTAGGTTTTCAAATCCCGCTGCAAGCATGGGTATAAGGCCATCACTCGGCTTTAAAAAGTTCCATATTTGGCCTGGATTATCTCAAATGTAATCTACTCACGGCATTGTTCTATAGGTTTACATTCTTTCTGGTGGGAATTGTATAAGAAAAGTAGCATCCAGGGTTAAGGGAAGTATCAGTGCTCCGATTTGATGCAGCATTTTTACTTTCTTCATGCTTCTGCCTTGCACGTAATACGTGTTTAATGTTCTAGCCATTTAGATAAGTTGTCATATTCATGAGTTAACAAAAAATAACTTTGTTCTAATATTGTTCACGTCGTGTAAGCAATTCAACACAAAGTCAAAAATAGAACAAGCAGTAATATTAGAAAAGTTGGTTTGCAGCTTCATTATAACCCCTTTTTTTGCTTCTAAATATCGCTTATACTGTTATATAAAATATAAAATCATATAAAATTTATGGGATCATGTACTACAAAGTACATGATCCCATAAATTTTTAAGGTTTGCTGAGAAATGTTTACCTCAGTCACGTTACTCATAAATATTTGTTCATGATCAATTTTGCCGAACACAGTGACATCACGCCGTTGCCTTTAAATTAAACTGCTTTTTCAAAAGATTTATATTTTTCTTAACAACATTTTGAAATATAATATTATTTTCATTTTAAGTTGTTTGAGTTTTAGTTTAAGGAAAATTTTAATAATAATATGTAAAATACTTAAAACACCAATTTTTAACTAAGTTAACTTTAATACATCTTCTTACTATATGTCGTCTTAATTGAACATAAAATTTACTTACTCTCCACTCAAGATCGCGCGTTCTCGTTCGAGAAACGTGCTTGCCTAAACGGAGAGGATGTTTCATGTAATAAAAGTGCGATTGATGGTATTTGTTTCGTCTATGCTGACTTAATGGAAACTAACAACTGAATTTTATTTATCGTGCTTCCAGAAGTGTAGTTCAATTGCATTGTGGTAGAAAGTCGTATTATGGCAGTTTTTCCCTGAATGAAGAACAAATGCATTATTAACTTTCTCATAAAATACGTATTATTTGCACTTCTTCGAAAATCCCCACAGTTTTCTTCTCTTCTCTTTTGGAGACACTCCCCTGTCAGGAATATCTCATTCCACCCATCCAGAGAAACTCGTTCGAATGAAACGCAGCAAGTAAAATAGAACAGCACGTGCCATGTCGCATTGCCCGTATCTTGTTGGAAGTGTCCATTGCAAACAATCGAAGTAGCCAGCTGAATGTGTAACTGATTGGAAACAATATTCAGGCGAGCCACAAAATATGTCCAGGACTTAACTTATCTCCACTTCATTATTGCGATCGAACCTGATGAAACCATAGCTTAATGTTGCTGTCGTCCTTTTTTGTCTCTCCGTCTTCATAAAATAGCAGAACTGGAATTTACGAATCCATTTCCATCGTAACTTCTTGTTTTAGTTGGACATTGGAGATGCCTTCAAAGCTTATTTTCTGGTATTCCCATTCCGGAAAGCATCCGAGATGATAGGTACAACATTCCCACGTATTTGTGCATTCCAGTCACTTGATTCATTTTATCACGTCCATTGAACTTTACAAAAGCTTCCGTAGCTCAATAGGTTATTAAAGATGCCTTCTGATTTCAAAGACCTTGATTCGAATACCACGTAGGAGGAAGAGAATGTTTGAGTTTTTTCCACTGAAGATGAGTTAGTTGGTCTCATGCGGTTTATCCACGTGTTTAGTGGTTGAAATTTATAAAATAGTAATGTGCCCTCGGTTTGTTTAAAAACTTCCTCTGAAGTTTGTAACTCGCAATTCATGTCACATTATTATTATTATTATTATTATTATTATTATTATTATTATTATTATTATATGGTCTCTATATAGATTCCCACCTTAAATGGATAAAACATATAGAATACCTACACACCAAACTCCGGATCATCGCAGCAAAACTCTTCCAAGTTAAAGACATTATTCCACCCAACATAAAAAAAACTCCTATATCACAGTATCTGCGAATCCCTACTCAGATACGGAATAACAGTCTATGCAAATACATCAAACAGACACCTAACAAAATTAGAAACACTACACAGGAAAATCGTGTCAACAGTGATCTGGACACCTTACACGCAACAACCAATATCCGACAAACATATGGCGATACACAGAATTCTGAGCATTAAAAACCTGAAACACTACATGACATTAACAAGGAATTACTTCAACATCACCTATCGAAAGAACAGAGACACATATCGTATAACACGACCTACAACAACTCTCTACATCCCCACACCCTTCAGCAACACATACGGTTCTTTTGTAAGATCGCATCAGATACCCACGCAATTCAACAACCTACCAAGAAAGTTAAAACACGTAGATAACTACAGAACATTAAAAAACGAACTCTGGAAAATATACGAACAAAGTTAAGAAACCATTAACACTAATATACACATCACAAATCACCAGCATCCAATGCCTACATCCCATACATAAACGGTAGCAACAACACAAATAGTGAAGGCTAAATCCCACTCTCCTCATAAAAGCTAACCCAAGCTTCGAAGTAGGTGGGATTAACTTGCCTCACTCATCTGCAAGTAATCCTTATAAGCAAATGCAGAAATTTGTATGTATAATCACTCTTTCTCAAACTTTAAAAAAATAATAAATAAAAATAAAATAAAAAATTATACAAAAAATTCTGATTCTGTATAATCGTCATTGTTAATATTAGAAGAACATGTGTTGTAAATACATAATATAAAGGCAAAAAAGTATTATTAAAATTTTTAATAGAAATCCAATGTAGGAATTGCAGCATTTAGTGCTGAACTCTGTAAACTTATAAGGTGCACTGTCACACAAGATGTTTATTGTATGTATAAATATTTTAGCAATCAATAAAATAAATACATATGTAAAAAAAAAATACATGAAACCTCCATGGAGTCCAAGGACTTATCACGGGATGGTGCTCCATATCACGCAACCCATCGTCTACGTACGTTAATTCACAATCTATACCACGCCATCTAACGTCCATAATGGCATTTTTGTATGTTATTTGTGAGTGTGTGTTCTCTGGTCGATTTTCCGATTTGGGAATTAAGATTTTATTCACTTGCACATTCTCTGAAAAAGAAAAGAATAATTTAAAGACCTCCTTAATTTACGTGGCATTGATGGATAAAAATGTAAGTTAGAAGATGTAAGCAATGCACATTTGCTATTCTGCAAATTATGTGGTTGAATTTATACATTACGTGCCTCCCTTGAGACTAATTCATAGCGCCGACTGTTGGAGTCATTCCAGATGAAGAGAATTCGATCAACCAAAATGACGTTACAAAAACATTTAAACATG
The DNA here is from genome assembly GCF_054136105.1 of Typopeltis vanoorti. Lineage (NCBI taxonomy): Eukaryota > Metazoa > Arthropoda > Arachnida > Uropygi > Thelyphonidae > Typopeltis > Typopeltis vanoorti. The sequence continues at coordinate 92,725,295 of NC_143549.1, forward strand.
TTTCAAAGCTCTTTTATTTGGTATTTGAATAAGATGTGTATTCGGAAAGAGAAGAAATGCTTGATTAAGGTACTGAGGAGAAGCCAGTGAAGGATATTTATTTCAGCATTTGCGATGCATTAGATCTCTCTCTCTTGTATAAATATGCAGTTACCAATAATCATACGATATTGGAGGTTTAGCCATTTATACAATATGCGATGAATAGTCTCATTGAGGGTTTCAAAACTGTTCACTTGAATAGTCCAATCTGTTGAAGATAGTTATGCGAAGCACTGCTCGATATCAAAACATATAAAAAACAAAAACAAAATACATCAACAGCATTGAAGTATATTATAACGTAATATTTCTAAGATTAAAATAAAAACGACAACATTCCAATAGGTTTGACAACGAGAGCAACAATTCTGGTAGGAACAAAGATAGTAGCAAGTCATGTAGCGTTAACTATAACAATATTAACAAGCTTTGTAGGAACTACAATAATAATAATAATAACAATAATTCTGGTAGAGTTAACAACGGTAGTAACGTCTTACAGAACAATAATTGTTATAAGGTTAACAACAATTTTAACAAAATTTAAACTATAAAATAGATTCAAGAACTTTACTGCTTTTAATAATGATTTCGTGCTTTTAGTTGCAGCATTTCAAAGTATCTGTGTGAATTTTAACTTGCTTACTAAAATTTAGACAAATTTCATGAAACTGAAATTGTCAGTGAGGAATACAAAATGAAAAAAAAAAAATGTAAAAATCGTCCTCTTCGTGTATTATCAATTAATTATTTCTTTATTTGATTCAGTGATTAATTTTTACTTAATTAATTAAATCATCTATTAAAATAAAAGATCCTAATTTAATTCGGATCCCATTTCGGTTTAAACTGAATTCGATTTTAGTTGGTGAACGTAATAATTAAGACGTTGTGCAATCAGTGAGTACTAAGCAAGTCAGTTTTGGTTAGAAAGATTTGAGTTCAAATGACTGAGTGTAATTAAGGATGACAGAAGTTTTCTAGACATTTTCAAAGGATAACTTGGGCTGGCCAGAGATGAAAAACGTTTCCCATAGAGACTTCATATTTATTCCTGCAAATGCCATAAACCTGTTCTGAGATTAATGTTGAAATGGAAGAGCAGTACCTGTCAGAGGTACCCCTCTTTGATTTTCATTTTTTTTTATATTAGTTACACACACACACACACGCGCGCGCGCGCGCACCTTCGGTTCCATCATTTGAAGTACCTGAGCCTGTTGAGTATATCTATAAGCATAGAAATGTGAGTTTTTGAAATGACACAGTAAATATGTTTTCATATATATATTCATAGATGAATGTATGAAATATATTTATTTGGTATAAAGCGAAACTCCTCATCCCCAGGAACTAGCTAATGGTGAGAAGAAGGTTTAAATATGGAAGAAAACAAAAGAATAGATAGATAGATGGAGTCGGAATAGCATTCTTCAGAAGAATAAAAGCCAGCTACTCAAGCTTCTTTCTCATAAACAGACAGTAAACCCTACCTGTTTCAATTACACCTTGTCTCCACCCCATGCTGCTATCGGGCACATCAATTTCTTGTGCCCGATAGCAGCGTTTTATGACTTGTTAACAATGTGACCAAGCCGGACATTTTCCAGGCTTGTTTACAATCGTCTATTCCTTGTTTTCTATTCATTTTCACAAAGTAGAAAACTAGCGCAGATTACAAGAAAGAGACCATTGGTTTATGCTTAACAACTGTACACATAACAGAAGGACGATACATTGCTATACAGTATGTCAAAACATCGCCTCCTGGAAGCTCTCTTGCAGAAACTACATAATGTAAGGAAACGAGTATTTAGGAAGGTGCTGGTTTAAGCACATCTTTTAGTCGAATTTGTGCCCATGGTTTTGCAAAAGGTTCTATTAAGTTGAGGAATTTTCGAAGCATTACAAAGGGTAAAATGAAAAAGTTGGAGATTCTGTTTAGAGATCTAAAGAACACAATAGATAAAGATTATCCGACATACAAAACTTTTAGGGAAATATTTGGAGAAAAGAGCAAAACTAATAATAATTACAAGTCTCTGCTGGATTTCTGTTCAGGACATGGATTACTCCTTACAAAAAACATGTTTAACCATAACGATGTGCAAAAATTCACTAGAAATATGAAAATCCTGATCGACTATATTATTATGGTATAACAATGCCTTCACGAGTCCAGGAAACAAGAGTACAGAAAGGATTTGAACTAGGGTACGATTACTAATTAGTTTGGAGCAGGATAAAATTAAATATCATATTGAAAATGAAAGTGTATAAGAAAGTTTTAAAAAGACTCAGAGTCAAGCAGCTTTCAGGGGTGAAGTGTAAACTCAAATACTAAAATATTATTCAAGAAAATGAAAGAGTTTGAAAACAAGAACCATACCGTGAAGAAAACATTGTGGTCAGGGTGTCTGCCAGGATAGAAAAATCAAAACTCCATAGATGCCGACTTCATACTTAGACACAGTCCTTTCGCACCCTTCAGCAATAGGATAGTTACACATTTTATCTACTCTTATGAAATCTTACCTGTTCTGAGATTCCTATTGTAGAAGGGTGTGAAAACAACCTGGCCAAAGGAACAACCAATTTAGCTGAACACTCTTTTGATATCCATGTTAATAACCTATCAGCTCCTAGCGGAATTCTTATTCAGTTTACGCAACAGCACCTTCTCTTCATACACCCGAGTTTCTTCGTTCGGTAGTATTGAATTTCATGTGTTAGAGTTACACCAGTTTGATAGTTCTTAGCAATTCACTCAATAATCGTGCAATCTTTTCTGTATTTGCAGTCCTCATACCGTCTTCATTCAGTAGAATTACTCTTTCAGATTCGTTCTCTCTTTTATTTTCAGCTTAAAACCGAATTCTTTTGCCCCTTTCATTTCATAAGCATACTCAGCTTTTCGTAAGTCTTCTGGTTGTGTCTTAGAATTTTCATAACTGATGCCGTCCTTATGCACACGAACTCTAGAGACACGTTCCGATATGGCATCATTTAAGTACAGGTAACCCTCGTATAACGCGGTACTTATACACCGCAGTTTCGATATAACACTGTCTACAAATTGTAGTAATCCTTTATCTTTTCATATAAAATTTTTACCGCGCGACTTAAAAATCAAATTTTATCTTCGTTAAATTTCAGTCGGCCCGTATAATGTGCTCCTCTGTTCCTAATAAGTTCATTCATTCGCTTAGGCATGAACTCCTCCAACGTAGAATACATTTTCTTATTTCTTCATAACGAACCCATACTTTTATAAGGGATTGTATTAAGTTATCCTTTGCATCACAATTTAAATTTCCAAATTTTATCACAATTTAATTAAATCACAATTACATTGTACCACTGAAGCAATTGAAGGTTGTGATTTTTAAGGAAGTCTTTCACTTTTTTTTTGAAGTGTGGCATGGAGCGAGATCCTGTTGAAAGATTCCAACTTCTCAACGGTCCACTCTTTGTACATGTTTGCCCACTAGAGCAGTGCTTCCCAAACTTCTGGATGTCAGGGCCCCCTTTGTAAAAATTATAATATTTCACGCCCCCCCTCGAAAAAAATCGTCATAGAGAGATATATTATTATAATATTTATTGTATTTATATTCAGTACAAAACATGCACAGCGAATATTGCAAAAATCAAATGCAAATATTACATTTTTTGCCTCTTTCCGTTTGGTTCTGAAGACGATGCACGCTGTTCTGGTAAAATATGAAAAACTGTTCTTTTTTTTGAGTCTGTTTCTGCTTCTTCTGATTGTTCGCGGGATTTTTTTTAATTTATTTTTTATCAGCCACTTACCCATCTCAGGGTGAAATTTTTTAACGTAGAATAGATCAAATAATATCACCACTTACCGATACTGGCATACCACAGACTGATAACATGAAATTAGTGAATATTACCTGAATAAGGGAATTCCCAGACCAGGAACATTTTTTCTTTTGTGACTTTTCTCCCTTTACGATAATTAAGCCTAACGCGAAACAGACAGCAAAGGCAGTCTGTTTATTAAAACGTGCATATGATTGGTGCGGTATTAACAAAAGATCGCGCAACCAAAAGATAAAAGCAGCATAGCTGACAATTGAGTTGAAATGCTAACTCTCTTCAACCGGATTCCATATGTGAAACTGCCATAACATTCATTATATATATATATATATATATATATATATATATATATATATATATATATATTACTTAGTTTTAACACTTTTACGAATTTTAACACGTTCGGTTGAATTTTATTGCTGTCTTGGGAAATCGAACTCACACACATCTAATTAATAACAATAGTTTTTAGTTAGATACTGTGTTTGCCCATGCAACATATGGTTTCAGTCTATACAGCATAGTTTCTGTATAAGGGGACATGTGATTCATTAATTAGCGTGTTTTTATTCCAGTTGTCTCTAATTGCACTATTTGTTGAGAAATATATTACACAGACTCCTCATACCTTATTCACTGGCATAATAAAAGTACTTGTTTTTATTGCCTCTGTAGTATAGCGGCTGTTAGGGAGGGCGTGTTGTTTACCACTGCAATGAGTTACTATCTCCCCACATGAACTTGTTTAAGCTTTTTTTCATGTGTGAAGTATATGCGAAACTTTTATTGGTAACAGAAAACTAGCTCGGATGACAGTGATAATATAAAACGAGTTTTGATATGTATATAAAGTGAATATCAACAGTCCCTGATTCCGAGCGCGTGATGAAAGGGACAGGAAGATTTGGAGCTTCCCTGGAGAGCATTCGAAGTAAATACAATTAACCACTGCTTTGAAATGAAACATATGAATAAGCAATATTTACTAATATTCATTAAGCGCCGAAATACGAAGGAAGCAAAGTTTGTGAACCAACACCAATGTGTGCATTTTTCCATTAAAATATAAAAAAATAACAAAAAAAAGAAATAATCGTCATCATCATACGTATCAAGGATTTAGGCCTAGTATGGCCTGTTCCGGCCTTAGAAGTCATCGTTGAATCGTTTAAGAGGACGTCCTGGTTTTCTTTTTCCTAATGGCTTGTACTTTAAGGCTTGTTTTGGTAATCTTTCTGTTTTCATTCTTTGAACGTGTTCCATCCATCTACGTTTATATTTTTTAATTTTTTAATTACTGGTTCTTGGTTTAATTCTTTCATAATATCTTCGTTTCTTTTGTGATCAAATAGGGTATACTTTACAGTTTTTCTCATAATCTTCATTTCTGCTGTTGTTAATCTTTGTTTGTCTTTTTGTTTTATTGTCCAGATTTCGCTTCCATACATTAAGACTAGGGCTAATGTATTGTATACTTTTAGCCTGGTTTGTTTTTGAACTAGGTTTGGTTTAAATATAGAATTAATTACTCCTGTTAGTTTTAAATATTTTGCAATTTTTATGTTTATATCTTTTTCATGTTCATAAGTGATCATACATCCTAGGTAGTTAAATGAATTCACCTGTTCTAAGATCTTGTTATCTAATACTATTTTAGTTCTTGCTGGATCTTGTCCTTTAAAGGCCATAGTTTTTGATTTTTCTGTTGATATTATCATACCATAATCTTTGGATATCTCATTTAGATTTAAAATAGCTTTCTGTAAGTTATCTTCAGAATTTGTAATTATTATTTGGTCGTCTGCAAAGAGGAGAGTGTTTAAGTTAACTGTAGGTGAAAGTTTAATTCCTTGATGTAAATTTTTACTCCATTTTATTATTATTTCATTTAAGTAGATATTAAAAAGAGTTGCTGAGAGGGGACATCCCTGTCGGACCCCTTGGTTTATCTCTCTTATATATGATAGCTCATGATTTAATCTTATTTGTATTTGATTATTTTCATATATACTTGTGACAGCTTTTAGGATATTATTTATCCTAAAAGGATATTATTAGGATATTATTTATCCAGTATACTGGATACTATACAGTATCCAGTATACTGTATATACAATATATTAAGTATACTGTATATATACTTGGGGATACTGTATATACAATATACAGTATTCTACAATATACAGTATCCCCAAGTTAAAAAATTAATTACATTTTTTTTTTAATTTTAAATATGGCGGCTATTAAGAGTTGTGATGATTAACAATAAAAGAAATAATAAATAATAAAAGTTAAATACGTTTCTTTTAAAATAAAAAAATCTATTTAGTCTTAAAACATTTTAAATTTGTTTTCATTATCTCACGGCCCCCTCAACAAAACCTATGGCCCCCAAGGGGGCCGCGGCCCACAGTTTGGGAAGCGCTGCACTAGAACATCTATTTCTTCATAACCTTCGTTAACAGTTGATTCTTTTTTGGTCTGTGGGCAATCCTCTCTGCTTCCAACAATCTTCGACGAACTGTCATGTCAGAAACTTGATTCCACTAGTTGCCAAGTCTCTATTTAACTATACAGAATATAATCTTGGATTCATTTTGCTTTTCCTAACTGGTAAATGATCTTGAGGAAGTGTAGTTTTCCTTTCTCTCAAGGGAAAAGATACTTGTCTTCCTAAACCTTTTAAAAATCGCATTAAAAGTACCCAAACCAACATCACATCATTTACAATTTGTCTTTGAGTCATGGATGTGTGACGAGAACGAGTAGTATTTTTGAACGCTTTCTTGGAGATGAATCCATTTTATAGCTACACAAAATGTCAACTTGTTTACACTTTAAAAACGCACAACATTATTAATAAACATCATAGAGACAGTTATAACACGCAGCACTCAACCAAAAAAGTGAAATAAAACTAAAATAGTGAACTAATGTGTGTGTGTGTGTGTGTATATATATATATATATATATATATATATATATATATATATATATATATATATATATATATATATATATATATATATATATATATGTGTGTGTGTGTGTGTGCATGCGTTCATTTTATGATATATATTTTAATATAGCAATTTAAAAAACCTAGTAAAAATGTATTTTAGTTTGATCATCGTATGCCATGCAATTAAACAGATCAGTTCATCATCGGGCTAGTTGCTTGATATAATTTACATTTTCTAATGCAATTTAGAAAACGTTCTTGGTAGCCGAAAGGAGAATGGACATTTAGTTGCTTTTTTGCACAAAGCACCATATTTTATTTCTTCAATTGGAAACTCCTTTTTAAATTAAAGTTTTCAGTTCAAAATCGACTGATTCGTCAAATTTTATTTTTGTCCTCTGAATCAGTTGTTATTCTTCAAAGGTATTGAGAATCCTTATAAGATTTGATCACATTTGTGAGATATTTCACAAATGTCACTCGCAGAAATCTCAAATGCTCTTTGATGTTTTCTATGATAGTATGTTCCCGATTTAGTTTATTCCCAATAGAAAATTGTAGAGAACGTTGAAACACTTAGTCACATTTTTATTTTTCAGATACTTTTTTTAGTTCGAATTTATTTTCTTGCCGGATTATGCTCTTTGAAAAGTGTCATACTAAGTAGGCCAACCACTATAGCCATAAAGAATCTTCCGTAACAGTAGACAGATAAAAGATAATAAAGAAAGAAAGAAAAAATCTTTCTGATTCAGAATAAGGGGGTGAAAAGTTTACCGTATAACTATCGATCTACTTCTTTGTTTCAAAAGGGTGATACAGACTTCTTAATTTTTTTCAAGTAACGATCGATATAACTAGTATGTCTGGCTTTAATAATGTTAACTATTTCGACTTTATCGCCCTTTCTTTTTAACTAAGACTTTGCTTCGCTTGCCAGCGAACTGATGCAGTACTCTATGAAATATATGCAAACATGTTATTGTGAGTTCCAAATATTTTTCGTCATAGATTTTGCATCGTCGTATAATTAGTATATCAACGACTCAATCAGTTTGTGTTTCATGACAAAATAAGTAAATAGGGTCCAATTTATTAAGTGCATGTGCCTACGCTAGTTATTTTAACAAAGCTTGGAAGATCAACATGTTTTCGTAAACTAGAACATTATTTAAGAAATGCATAAACATAACTAAAATAGATTAGAAAGGTTCGGAGAGGTCTAATTACAAAGCATTGAACACACTCTTTTATTATTATGTCTGAAATGGCGATCTAAAATGTCAAAATGTTATATATTTACCGAGATAGTGTGGGTAGTAGAAAGAATATGAGTACTAGAAAAGGATTAGCTAAAATAAAATCAGGAAATACTTTATTAAAGTTACTAATTTTAATATAAATTGATTATTTTTACTTAAATACATATAGGAAAGGGATTGGACTATATATATATATATATATATATGATAAGGCGGTATAACCTTAACACCCTAACACAGTAAATGCTGTTAGATCTGCCTGTCCAGAGGCGTTAGATAGCAGCCCTACCACTGGACTTACCCAGCGACAGGTTAGTAACTTACCCTGGGGAAATTCAAAATACTTTCAAGTTTCATGCAAAGAAAAGCCGGACGGACTGTCAGGGAAAAGACCACAACCCAGGAAACGGTAAACGAAATTGGAAATTGGAAAAACACATAATGAAGATTGTAACATGGAATGTGAGAAGCATTGCACACAAAGAAGAAGAACTTGATAAACAACTAAACCAAGCTTACATAAAGATATGTATAGTAACAGAAACAAAGAAAAAACAAAAAAGTACAAAAGAAACAAACAACTATATACAAATCTACAGTGGCGTAAAAAACGAAGAAAGAGCAAAACAGGTATAATGATTATGGTACGTAAATCCCTAAAGAACAATATTGTATATTACAACTATTTGAATGAAAGACTGATAGAAATTAGACTCAAGACATTAAGAGGCCACATAACAATAATTGGAGCATATGCACCAGAAGAGGGGGAAAAAAAACAGTAATATATTTTATAAAGAATTACAGAATGCCATAGATAAAACAAACAAAACTGACTATTTACTGCTAGCAGGGGATTGAAATGCCAGAATAGGAAACAAAAAATAGAAAACAAACATAGGTAAATTTGGCGAAGACACGTAATCAAAATGGTCGCAGATTGCGCGATTTTGTCATTTATAATAATATGAGAATAATGAATTCAATGTTTAAACACAAGGAAATTCATAAATATACTTGGTCAGCCAGAGGATACAAATCAGTAATTGACTACGTTATCACAAATTTTAAATTACCGGAGCTAATTTTAGACGTAAGAGCATATCGAGGCTTTGAATTAAACTCTGATCATTATATGGTATCAACAAAAATTCGTTTTAAACCAAAGTGGCTAAACACATATAGAATTGAAAATTCTTACCAGCCAAGCTACAAAATTTCTTCATTACAGGATCCTCGAGTTAGACTACAATATTAAAAATGCACAAACTTAAAAACAGAAACCACACATGAATCAAGTGACATAGAAGATGAATGGGAAAATTTGAAACAAATTCTCACAAAAGCAGCAACAGAAACCTTAGGAATAAAGCACAAATGGAATTGGAAAAAAGAGGACTACGAGACTGGAACAAAGAAATAGAAAATATCATAAAAACAAAAAAGGACAGTTACCAGAAATGGCTAAATTCCAAAATAATAGAAGCAGAAATAGAGTATAAAAGAAATAGTGCAATTGCAAAACGAGAAGTAAGGAAAAAACATAGAGAAAGTTGGAACACTTTCGTAACAGAACTAGAAAAGGATTTATTTAAGCCACAACCCAAAACCTATAAAGTAATAAAATACATGAATAAAGAAATAAAATAAAAGATAAAAATACAAACAACAGATTTAGAAAAATGGGTGACCTATTTCCAAAATCTCTGGACAGATGAGAATAATGAAATAAAATTTTATAAGACAAAGAATGACCTAATAGAAAATATCACAATGTTAGAACTGAAAAATATAATAAAGAAGATAAAAAATAGGAAAACACCAGGAGAAGAGAATATAAATATAGAATTATACAAAAATGAAGGTGAAAAATTTAATGAAAGATTTCTGAAATTTTTTAATATGGTTTGGATGTTCGGAAAAACCCCTAACTCTTGGAAAAAAGCACTGGTTATCCCAATCTATAAAAAATGAAATAAAGACAATTGCAATAATTATAGGGGAATTAGCCTTCTGAATACAGGGTATAAATATGCAGGAATATTAAAAGAGAAACTAAGCAGTAATCTAGAGGACAAACTACTAGAAGAACAAAATGGTTTCCGAAAAGGCCAATCCTGCATAGATCCACTTTTTACTTTAAAATTATTAAAAGAAAAGAGAAGAGAATTTCAAAAAGAAACACACGAGGCCTTTATTGATTATGAAAAAGCATTAGACAAAAATTGTTTAAAATATTAACCCATTTAAATAAACCAAACCAACTTTTACAATCTATTCAAGAAATATATACATCAAATAAAATAGCAGTTAAATTAGAACACATCTCAGAATGGAAAGATATATCAAGAAGAGTACGACAAGGATTTATATATATATTGAAAAGCAGACAAGGAGATATATCCTTGTCTGCTTTTCAATGTCTATATAAATGAAATATTAACAATCTGGAAACAGCATAACCCATTTGGTATACAAATGACCCTGCAAATGAAGATAGATACACTACTATTTGCAGATGATCAAATAGTATTAGCTAAATCAGAAGATGACTTACAAAAATCATTAAATGATATTTCAAAGCAATATAATATGACAATAGCTAAAGAAAAAACAAAAATAATGGCATTCAAAGGAGAAAACCCAATAAGAAGTAAAATAGTGATAGATAATAAAATACTAGAACAAGTAAACACTTTCAGATACTTGGGATGTGATCTATCATACGAAGAAGAAAAAGACATAGACACTAAAATATCAAACTTTGTCAAAGTAAATGACATAATAAATAATATATTTAAGCCATCCCTAGTACAAAAACACACTAGAATCAGACTATATAATGTCTTGTCAAAACCGACTCTACTATACGGAAGCGAAACATGGACCATGAAAAGGAAAGATGAAAAACGAATTCAAACAGCAGAAATGAAGTTCCTCAGAAAAACAACTGGATATACCAAGTGGGACCACAAAACAAATGAAGAAATCTTACAATCCCTGAAAATAAAACTAATGAATTACTACATAAGACAGTATAAACAAAAATGGCTAGAACATTTAAATCGAATGGACAACAGCAGACTACCAAAAATATTATACAGATACAAAATAAGTGGGAAAAGAAGAATCGGAAGACCAAGAAAGAGATGGCATGAGATCGGAACAGGCCACATGGCCTAAATTCCATGTTAGGAAGCAGAAGATATGTATGATGTAAGAAGAAACAGATCGTGCGTGAAACTACCATGTAACAATAATTTAAAGATATATCAAGGCCGTTGTATATTTTGCAAAAATAACCCCAAAATAAAACGGAATAGTAATCTTTCGAAATTTAAGATTATGCTGAGGAAACATATTCGATCAATTTTGGTAGGACCTCTGATTTATGATAATTTAGGTTTCTGGAATATATGCTATTATGATTTTTCCCTTTCAGTCGTTTCCAACCGTAGGTGACTTTGTACGCATTGCCCACAAAATATTCCTGGTGAGATTTTTACAGGATAGTTCACTATTGCTTTCCCCAGCCCCCTAATTTTATCTGGGCTCGGGACCGGCATATGACTGGGACGCATTTATGATTGTAATCCATGTGTGTTCACGGGGCCGGTTTGTTGTTCTGAGGAAAGAAACACCCGAGTTTCCGGGTGAAATCCCCCCCCCCCATCTTATGAGACCGGCTAACTCATCTTTAGTCGAAAGAGATCAGATAAAGGTCCTCACCTCACTGACTGGAATCGAACCCAGTTCTTTGCTGACCAAAGGGCTTCGTCTATACTACTGAGCTACGGAGGCTCCTATATATTAGTAAACAATATTAAAATTAGATAATGTATTTATTGATTATTTTACAACAAATAATAATTATAAAAATATTTCTTGCTTTTTTTTAGTTCTGAAAAATCTTCCAAAATTTTATTACATTTTAAATTCTTGCTTCTGGGTGGCATTGGGACTAATCGGTCCAATTGATTTAACGCTGATCCTGCTAACAGTGACTAACTTAGAGAACTATTTAGATTATAGCTGGTGCTTATTCGGTTCACAGAACAAAGTAATGAAATTCCTTACATAGATGGGCTGTTATTGAATATGAAATCGACATACCTACTTTGATACCTTCATGTGTGTAGAGTGTATTCTTGTTTTCACTGTTAACTGTATTGTATATGGCGTTGCTTTCAATTACTGTATTGTCTAATATTATTGATAATATTATTGTCTAACATATCTTCCATCTTGAATAATACATACTAGAAATACTACCAGGAAAACAGAAAGACAATGCGACATTATTCCTTTTGTTTGAAAACCTGGGTTCCAATCCATCTGGGTCACAAGGAACCATTATAAGGGCTTTCCACTTTTACACCATTTTTTCCATATAATGAGCACGCATCCTGAAGTACATGTGCAATTAACAGAGAATAACACACACACACACACACACACACACACACACACACACACACACACACACACACACACACACACACACACACACACACACACACACACACACACACACACACACACACACACACACACACACACACACACACACACACACACACACACACACACACACACACACACACACACACACACACACACACACACACACACACACACACACACACACAGTCTCTGTATACAATCTCTTGATTGTATATACAAGCGGCTTGTCGTCCAAATTTTTTCTCTACATCCATGCAGAAGTTTTTGTATAGTTAAAGTGCGATCAAAAAGAGGGGACCTAATGTATATTTAGTATTTCTGTTAAACTTGAATGTAGACTTTAATATTAGCAATAAATATTTCTAGTAAAACTGCTAAACTTTTCTTTCTAAACTTTTCTTGTATCGCATACACCACTTGCATTCATCGTGTGGCATACACCACACGATGAATGCAAGTGGTGTATGCGATATAAATAGCATTGAAGCCATCTTAGCCAGTGAACTGAAACATGGCATCACATGATAATATTTTCATTATGAAGCGGTACTCGCATCCTGAAAAGTTTAGAGAAGGAATCGCCAACATTAGATCGTGATCACCGCAACATTATTAATGAGGATCTTGTCGCAGAGCTGCTTCTAGTTTGGTGCATCGCTAGCATCACGTCTAATTCTCATAACTGACATTTTTCTATGGGTTCAGGTGTCAAGAAATGACACCAGCCAAGCATATCATCAATTTGTAATTTCGAAACATTAAAAATGTATCATAATGTAACATTATTTTCATGCCTAACTTGTGCGATGATTATATGAATATCATCATATAATTTAAGTAGGTTACGTATGTCTATTTTTTTTCTATATCTATATAAATATGTATGTAAAATTTTGACGGCCTAGTGGGTGTAAATTATAAATTGTTAGTGAAAAGATTTGCACACGCAATTTAGAAAAAATATTAAATAATAAGTAAAATAAAATTTATCCGACTTAAAATAGGAGGAAGTGACACAATTCCTGATAAAATAATAATAATAAAGATATTAAACAATAAGATTACTTAGAACTGTCTAATCTGGAGTTACCTTCGGATGGTAAGCGACTGGCTCCGTGTTTGTATATGAATTAAGATATGCTTATGGATACTCCTTTCTTGCCTTCAGTTATGTTGCATCATAATTATTTGTAGCATTTTCAACCCTATTTCGAAAGCATCTAAGAATTCCGCTGATTAACCCAATTTTAATGCTGACTACCAAAGAAAACATGCATTTTTACATCAAGAATTTCAAGAGAAAATATGGCAATGCCGGAAGGAATGTGAAAGGGCTGAATAATCATGTAAAGAACGTACCACCAGTATCGACTTTTGCATGACCAACGCTCTCGTTTTACAACCTTGCACTTCTCCGAGTACATCAGAGGAATTTATCCTACACAATCCACCATCTATCAACCCACTGCCTCACTGAGCATCTCTGAGGAAACATTTCAGCTAATTACCGAAATATTCTTTAACATCCCTCCGTAGAAAATTAGCTAAACGTTAATGACGTTATTCTCCCATTACACACTATCAAGACTTGAATGGAGGCTGTTTAAACAAATTAATTTCTACTTCTCGAAAATTTTGTAAGCAGTCGTTTAATGCGATCTCGTATAACCCCTCTAGAAAGAGATTATTTTAATGTATCTAAAAATAAAAAAGGTGTTTAAAAATATTGCAAATAATATTTCTAATTTTAAAAGTTATATTATACTTTTTAAGAAATACAAAGTTAAATTTTAGTTACAGAATGTTATAATAGTCTACTAATCTTTTTGAAATAGTCATTTTAACCATCTTTTGCATTTAATAATCACTAAATAAGATGGCCGTAGGTGTTGATCCAGTAAACCATATTGAAGAAACCAAAACTAACAGCAATAAGATCTATGGTCGTTTCTTTCAAAACTGAACATTAATGTTAGATATAATATTATAAATACAACAAGAATAAAAAAAATACTTCTTAAGTATTTCTCTTTTTAGTTTAATATTAAAAATCCGTAAGGCTTACAACTTACAGGATGGAGACGTAAATCAATTTCTCTTCGGATTTTTGAAAGAAATTCTACTAAGGAAGTAACCTTTTCTAGTATTGCATTCGATTCCTTTTTTGTTTAAGGCAACTCTTTATGCATGTATGTATGTAAATACGTTATCCCTATCTGGATGAAATTGAAAATCTCTCTATCATCTACAACCTTCCTTTGTCTCGCATCCTTACCGTTTTGGAAGTTGCTCCTTCCGAACTCCGACTACGCATATATATTAACTATTCAAGATTTGAATTCGAAGAACTTCCCCTTTTTGTAGTGAAAGGATTTAATTCTATCTGATGTATATGAAGAATTTTACTCAGTGCTTTTATTTCGTAACAACAAAAAGATTCTCTAACCTGTGGCTGTTATTGGCGAAGGATATTTACAAAGGGATGTGTGCAGTTAATAACAGACTGAAATAAATCGTATTGCATTAGTAATAGTCGAGACAGAGGAAAACAATTTCAATTTCTTGCTTAACTAAGGCATAAAGAAATATTAATGTACTCACTCAATAAAGTAATGATATATTAATGCATTGAGAAATGTATTTTGTTTTCTATATATGAGAAGTTTAGCAATAGCAAATATCTAATATCTCTTTGTGTCTTATTATTCGTGGCTTACTGCATGAATCTATACAGATTTAAATATTTGCACTAAATTTACTAGTTGAGAAACCACTTAAGTATTATAGCCGAAGAAATCAAAATTTTCCCGGGGATGGGGATGGAAATAATCCGTTATGTCTGTAAGAAATTGGCTTCAGACGCATCTCTCTTCTTTTCTTTTCCTAGACGGAGTCCATATATATTTATAATGATCACATCATGAATAATTCATAATTTGATAATTATGAAGAGGTGAAGTTATGTACAGTTTACAATCATCATCCTACAACTACTTCTTGATAATACTGACGCATTCACAGAATAGCTATATAGTAAATACAAATTCCTTATAAGGACTGGGTTAAAGGGGCGAAGCAAGATTGCTTTTCATCTTCCCCGTTATCTGTAGAGGACAGTGTAAAGATAAGGTGTTATTGAGCAATTAAAGCTCTGATCATAGCAGGAGGGTAACAACAATATCCATCTCCATCCAAGCCTCAAACTACAGCATTGCCATCCATTACCCACCAAGGGTATTAATCACCGCATCTCACGGTCGATTAGCACAATCACACCATTCTCGTTCACCTCTTTAGTATTTAGTATATACATTCTCGTTTACCTCTTTAGTATAGTACATATATATATATTTAGTATATACATTCTCGTTCACCTCTTTAATATTTAGTATATACATTCTCGTTTACCTCTTTAGTATAGGACATTTATATTATATTTAGTATATACATTCTCGTCACCTCTTTAGTATTTAATATATACATTCTCCGCCATGGGATCCTTAGGGGTCTCATGCCAGTCTCAAGCCTGGATAAAGGAGGAGGGTCGGTCAAATGAGTGTCGATGCTCTGACCGTAAAGAAAAAAATACGATTGTTATCTGATGCCTATACAATCAACAGCTACAACATGCCGGCTCGGGCGTCGCCCGGATAAACAAGGCCGGCGATACCAATCGAGCGATCGGGGTTGGATCGAAAAGTGGGATACCGAAAGGAAACAGAAACTGAAACTAACAGAACTGTTATCAGTAGGAACGTGGAATGTGCGGCACTCTGGTTGTCAGGAAAATTAGAACTACTTCGTGAGGAAATGAAGAGATATCGGTGGGATATACTAGGATTGGAAGAGATGAGATGGACATCATCTGGAGAGATCAATGGATGCGAAGTAATATGGTCAGGACATGACACCATGCACGAAGCAGGAGTTGGCTTCCTTCTTAGCAAAAGAGCTCGAGAGGCACTGTTAGGCTACAAACCAGTTAATGAACGAATCATAGTAGCAAGATTTCAGGCAAAGCCATTCAACATATCAATAGTCCAGATATATGCACCCACATCTGGCAGCATAGATGAGGATATTGACTTATTCCACAAAGATCTGACAGAGACAATAGAAACAATACCAAAGCAAGATGTGCTAATTATTGAAGGAGATTGGAATGCCAAAGTTGGAATAGATAATGATGGTTGGGACAGAGTCATGGGAAAATATAGTTTCGGAGAAAGAAATGAAAGAGGTGAAAAATTGTTAGAATTTGCTGTGGACCACGAGATGACCACGAGACGATCAAATGATGGGAAAACCAAAAACATGATTAATATGATTATGATTAAAAGAAGATGGATAACATCAGTACAGCAATGTCGAACTTTTCAAGGAGCGGATATAGACTCGGACCATAGTTTAGTGATTGCAAACATCAAGATGAAATTAAAAAAGAAATATAAACCCCAATATCATAATAGAAGAGATACAGCACGAATAAGTGAATCAGAAATAGGAAGAAGGTACAGAACAGTGTTAGAAGAGAAACGTAAAAGTGTGGAGAAAGAAAAAAACTCGAATTTATGAGTGAAAAGAGTAATGAAGGCGATAGAAGATGCAGTTGAAGAAACAGTACCAGAAGAAGAGAAAATCAAGAAGAAATGGATTACACAAGAAACACTGAAGTTAGTACAGGAGAAAAGAATGTTGAAGATAAGAAGGGATACATCAGAACAAATAGAAGAGCAATATAGAAGAAAGTGTAATGAGGTGAAAAAAGCAGTCAGAATGGATAAGATGAAATGGTTAGAAGCCCAATGCAACAATATAGAACAGTACTATGGAGAGCATAAAACAAGGGACGTATACAAAATGATCAGAATCATTAATATAAAGTGGCAACCAAAACAGACCACAATTAAAGATGAAAAAGGCAAAGTATTGATGAATAAAGAAAAAATTGTACAGCAATGGACAAGATACTGTAGTGAGTTATATGAAGAAAAAATAGATTCAGATAGCGTTGGGAAACTGACTGAAGAATTGAAGCAGATATCATCACCAGGTAATGAGCATGATATGGACATTTTAAGAGGAGAGGTAGAAAAAGCAATAGGACGGCTAAAACACAACAAGAGTCCTGGTAACGATAATTACTGGAGAAATGATTAAATATCGTGTTGAAAGTATGGTAACAGAAATGCACCAGCTATGTAATATGGTATGCAAAGGAGGGAAAATACCAGAGGAGTGGGTGAAATCAATATTAGTAACATTATACAAGAAAGGAAATAAGCTAGAATGTAAAAATTATAGAACAATTGCCTTGATAAGTCACCTTGGTAAAGTGATGTTGATCATATTGACAGAAAGATTGAGAACACAATTAGAAGCATACCTTGCAGACGAGCAAGCAGGATTTAGGAAGAATAGAACTACAATTCAACAGATTTTGACAATGAGGTTAATAGCAGAGAAAGCTAGGAGAAAAAACAAAAACATATATACTTGCTTTGTTGATTTTCAGAAAGCATTTGACAGTATTGACCAGAAAGTGACATTAGCAGTTCTAGAATCCTATGGAATTGATAAAAATCTAATAGCTATATTAAAAGATGTTTATCAGAATGCAGTTGCAGCAGTTAGAATAGGTGATGATTTGGGGAAATGGTTTAAAACAAGCAGAGGCACTAGACAGGGACGCCCCCAATATCACCAAGCATTTTCATCGCACATTTAGAAAGATCAATGGATAAAATGAAAGAAGATCCCAAAGGAATATCTGTACACGGAATGAGAACTAACAATCTGAGATTTGCAGATGACGTTGTTATTATTGAAGAAGACGAAAGAGAACTACAAAAAACACTGAAACTGTTAAATGAGGAAGGGAAGAGATTTGGACTTGTTATAAACTTTGAAAAAACAAAGACAATGGTATTTGGTAAGAAGAACATGAAACAAAAGATACAAGTGGATGGAACTGATATAGAAAATGTAGAACAATTCAGATATTTGGGAAGTAAACTGACATATGACTTGGACTGTAAAAAAGAAATAAAGATCAGGATTGCAAAGGGAAGAACAAATCTGAAGGACATGGATAACAGCTGGAAAAGTAAAGTGATAAGTCTGCAAACAAAACTAAGAGTATTTTGGCATTTGAAAGAACTTGTTACAGGAAGATTCTAAGAATAGGATGGGTACATAAAATCACCAATGAAGAGCTCTTTCGGAAGATTCAAACAAAACAGAATCTAATGCAGAAGATTATAAAACGGAAGCGGAAATTATTTGGACACATCTGCAGAATGAGCGAGGATCGGAAGATAAAAGACATTCATGTTTGATATTATGGATATCAAACAGAAGAGGTAGACTATACAGAGAATGGATAGATGATATAAAAGACTGGTGTGGAATGGGTGTACAAAAACTGCGACACTGTGCACTGGACAAAGAAAGGTGGAAGAAAATAGTGAAACAGGCATCAGACATCAACGGGCAGTGAGTCCCTGGTTCGTGATGATGATGATGATATACATTGTCGTTCACCTCTTTAGTATACATTCTCGTTCACCTCTAGTATTTAGTGTATACATTCTCCATCCGTATCACCATTTGATTGTCCGTCTGGAAGTCCCGATCTGAATCGTTGGAATTCAAATTGTGGTCTGAGCTTGAGGGAGAGAGTAGGCTACAAGAAACGACACCCCAGCATCATCAGTCTTGAAGGTGGATTAGCAGCAGCAGCGTTACTGTTGGATATGCGTGCCGTCATCGATACGTGGCCTCACAGACTTGGGCGTGTGTGTGTGTGTGTGTGTGTGTGTGTGTGTGTGTGTGTGTGTGTGTGTGTGTGTGTGTGTGTGTGTGTGTGTGTGTGTGTGTGTGTGTGTGTGTGTGTGAAGGCAAAAGGGGAACATTTTCGAACAGTGGGTGCCGCTATATGCACGTTATATACTTGGTTTATATGTGCTGAAAGCTTTAAATGATTTACTGATAGATTAAGGTTTCATGCGCTATTCAATTTGCAACAGTATTTATGACTTTAAGATAGACTTTAAGATATTAAAGACTTTAATATAGACGAATTATGTTCTGTTCTGTTTTAATCTCACGCGTAGTCCGCGCGATTAGCCTAGTGACTTTGCGCTTCGCAACCATATGCCTGTGGAAGGAATGTCCTAGGTTCGATTCCCGTCGGTGACGTGAGGAGCTGAAGGATCTTCCTCAGCCATAGCCAAGTTAGCCGGTCTTGGGCGTGGACAGCAGGGTTTTCCCCCAGTTTATCTGGGGTTTTTCACCCCGCAAGCAGGCAAACCGGCCCCTTGAACACACACGGATCTATAGCCATAAATACTTAAAACCCCCATGAGGGGGGCTCAACTCGCCCCAATAGGGACGGGGGAAGAAAAGGGAGGGAACTCCATACGAATAAAATAAAATCTCACGCGTAGACCAATGCAGGCTTTTGAAACGAGATCAGCTGGAATTGGATGGTTAATCCTTATGTTCGTAGTCTCCTATATTCGTCAACTGCGTGTTCTTCTCATCGATTTGTCTGTTTCCCGGAGGAAAAAAGTCTTCCACCTCTATACGAAATCGACTAATTCACCTTCAGCTGAAAAGTCTTATTAAAGGCTCTTCACGTCCTAAATGGGATTCGAAACCAGTCTTTCCAACCAACCAAACCGACTTAGCTACGAAGGCTTTGATAAATGAATACAAAGACAAAAAATACAATTGAAATCAAATGGTACTTCAACTGCAAATATTTTGTTGCGAATTTAACTAGCTGCATATTACATAAAAATAATATACATACAAAGATCATTTTATGAAACAGAACTCATCTTTATCAGTATATCGTCGTGATAACTGAATGTTCAGTCATAACTTAACAGTCATTTTAATATGTTCCATCGGTTCTATGTACCTTGAGATACATAATCCTAAAAACTAAGTATGTTTATATATAAAATAAATACGTATTAGTGAAAATGTACATGTACAGATGATCTTAACTAAACAATTATATTTTTTTCTACAAATTCTACCTCGTTATAATGAGTTAGAATTTGTAGAAAAATTCCTTGTATTAATAATTATTAACATAAGGAAATGCAAAATTCTTGGTGAGATAATTCGAAGCGCGTGTATCTTATCTAATTCGATTTATTTTTTAGATTATTTCTGTTGCCCAACAAAACTTATCAGTCTTAGTAAGTTAGCCCATCGGCTGACATCGTTCGATATCCTGTAATATTAAACAAACCGAATCCAAAGAGCAAATAAAAATCGAACTACTCCACTTCAACTGAAAAGACTTCGAATTCATAAATAATGAAGAGTTATTTATAGCTTTAGACACATAGTTTGAACACTATCCAGCCAGAAAATTCGATGGAATCAATAGAGGAGTGCTCTCTACTTCCAACCTAACACCATAATACCTCATCGCTAAGGCATCTTCGTTTTTTTTTTTTTCGATTCAATAGAAACTGAAATATCTGTATGTTAAAGAATCAAATAGCTTACATTACATTCTTTCTGCTTTATAAGCGCTCTCAAAAAATGGACTTAACTTTTCTCAGAAAAACATATCTGTTGAAGTAACACGCGAATCTGCTATACAAAGAAAATTGGCTTTCTTTCATCTTAAGAGTTTTAGATGCTAAGAAAACTTTGACTGTTTTCACGTTCTTTCTAAATCATGCTAAGTCTGAAATTCTATCAGTACTGAGAGAGAGAGAGAGAGAGAGAGAAAGAGAGTTGGCTTTCCTACGATCCTCCGGGTAACTCCGTTACTCTTTTCCCGTAGCTTCGACGACATGCCAGTCACTCGGTGTGGAAATATCATCACGAGATTCTCTCGCACGCACAAACACCGAGCTAGAGTAGTTTTACCAGTCTGTTCCCTTCGTGCACCGTGAGTGCGTTTCAATCGGATGCCATATGCACGTATATGACGCAATATGTGACAGCCGATACGAAATCCGATGTCAGCATTTTATTGTGTGCTTCCAACGCAAAGTCACGCCAGTTGAAGATGCAGAGCGTGAAGATCTCCGTACTGCCTTTCTGCCTCTACGACCTGCATTTTGAACGAGATGGTAAAATAAATAAATATAGCTAGCCCTTAATGTTACCAACGGAGTCATGTTCGATTTATGTAGTGAAAATAGTGTTGGTTTGAGAAACGATGTGTAGCTTATGGTATTCGGTTCACGAACAAGAACAAAAAAGCATAAATATACTTTCGGTTGTTAATATTTCTCCTATCCTGTGACTGGTGATAAAAGAACGGAAACAAAAAAAGCGACACCTGTTAAGTTAAACTCACTTTTCCATCATTTCTTTATTGCTTAAAATATTTTAATGTGTGTTTATATTCAAATTATTCTCAATTTTTTTACATTAGAATTGAACCTCGACTTGTTAACTCGCTTCTTCAATATCTGGACTGAAAATCGAACTTAAAATCAAATCAAATTTAATAAACTGTCTGAAAACCATCATAGCGAAATCCCAAAATATATTTCCTTCAATTTTCTTACTTGAAAATTGAAGGAAAGGTTTTGAAACGTTTGCTACTAGAAAATCCAAAATAATTTCGTAGAAATCAGAAAGTGATTTTTACAGAATCAAAGATTGGATTCGAAAACTTTCTAATGACTTCTAAGAAAAGTTTCTTAGAAGAGGACTATTTCCCAAGGCATTCGGTATTCATTCTCCGTGTGTTACAAGGAGACCTAATTTCATGAACAACCGTCTGAATGCTATACATTGACCAATTCCTTCAAATAAGCCTCTCTCTCTCTCTCTCTCTCTCTCTCTCTCTCTCTCTCTCTCTCTCTCTCTCTTATTCCTACAAATCTTCGTTTTATCTGACAGTACATGGCAGCTATCGATTGCAGCCCTCGGCGACAGTCACATCTTATATTTTTTCCACTTCACTTTCTCCAGGGTACTTTCCACCCTCCCCCCTTCCATCCTATCCCAAAAAAATGGCGTAGTTAGATTCCGAAATCAATAGGTTTGACAATGGAGTAACTTCTTAATGGATTTTAGATTCGTAGACTTCACTTGACTTCAAAGTTGAGATAAGAAAGTGGAAGATAATCAATCAGTAATGAGTCCAAATACTCTTATATCGCGGATTCTTGGTGAGAAAATTATATCAAGGAAGTTGTTTGGAATTAATCATATTTTTTCCACAGTAAAAAACTAAGTTTTAATATAAAAGAACACGATGAACTGTAAACTTTCAAAAAGTCAAAAGTTTTATCAAATGACTCTGATTTTGTATTAATCATTAAGATAATTAAAATAATTAATGGATGCAAATAGTGCGACTGAATTTAAGTAGAGGTCTCTTGTAATAATTATAATAATTTCAATTTTATTTATTACGAAGATTCGTCTCATCGAGCCTCTTTAGATTAATTCCTTGTAGTGTCCGATGTACAGAAACAGGAATAGAAAGAAAAAAAAAGATATGTTGTGTTACCTAAAAGAAGTATCTGAAAAAATGTTAATTAAGCAATAACGACTTATGAGATTAAAGAATTTTTCCTTTTTATTTCTTTTTAATAATCGATATCATGACCATAAGACTTATTAAGAAGTGATTAAGTTTAATTCACATCAAGAAGAAAGAAAAGAGTGGGTGTCTTTTATAAACGAATCCATCGTAATCTCTTAAATGGAGATAGCAAGTTTAGTTATTAACGCAAAAGCAGTTAGACTAGTAAGTAATTCTGTCTCCGAATTAAAAAAAACAACAACAACCTTATACTGAGACCTCCGTATGAGACCGGTTAACTCACTCCCACTCTGGTACAGATGATCCTTCACAGCTGAAAGTTTGTTAGTCGGTCTTATATGAAGGTGGCAGGAGTTTTTCTCTTGAAACGTTTCATTCTGTGCAATAAGCATCCTGGCCAGAAGAACATAAGAAAAAATTAACACACCCATTATGCACTGGTGGCATAGATTCAATTGTTTTGGCAAATAAAGAAGCATTCACTCACTCTCTGTCCAAAATTAATGATTTTTCTACGCATCCTTGAGATTTCATTGCCTAATGTCACGTTCTATGTTTACACAATGCTAAGCATGGCATAAAAACCATGTTTAATTTCGATGGAATAATTTTTCAGTTTATTTCAACCCCCGTTTTACCCATAGTCGTAATCATCTATCACCTAAAGATACTCAAGCATCCATGTCCGCGGCAGAACTCGAAACCACAGCTGTATATCTTTCCTATTTCCATATTTTCATATTTCTACAAAAAATATCATTTGAAATCTATCCACGTAACTCAGTATTTCAAGATAAAAAAAAAATAAATCAATAATTTCATTCCCGCACTCAAAAGTCCTATTAAGGTTTAGCCATAAGCATTATTGAATATCGCGAATATGACCCAATTTTAGGAACACGCAAGTTATTCTTACTTCAACAGAAAATGTGCATAGTTTTAAGTTCGGCAATTTCTACTGGCAATTTTCTTTCAATAGATTTTAAACTGGGTTTGTTTGCAGAAGAAAATGGGTCTGTAAAAAATCGTCTCCCCAATTGGCTGCTAAAGAAAAAAAAAAAAAGTAATGACGTCATTGTCAGCAAATGTCGTCATTTTCTTCAAAACAAACATTCCATAAAAGGTATAAACTTGAAAGTTAATAAAGGAAAAAGAAGCAATAATTGACTTGTCATTCTTAAGTCGTTGAGATCAGAGTGGGTGTTTGTCTTGAAAGAAATTTGAGCGGTTTTAAATCGCAGTACATTTTCTTGCTTATTAAAATTTTTATAACTTTTGATTTTAACTTGATAGTAAAGTCGTCTAAACTTTAAAAAGTATTTCTAATTTGATTAAATTTTTTTCTTTTAAACAATTGTAAGTACTTTTTATTTAGCGAAATATTAATAAATATTTAAAAATAAAATTATGTTAAAAAAATTGTAACTTTGTTTTAAAAAAAAGCGATGCATTTAAAGAAAACTTTTATAAATGCTAAAAAGAACAAATCCAAGCTTTAAAAAAAAAAAAAAAAAAGGTAAGTCTCAAAGACGATTATGGTTCACACTTTCAGTCTCCATAGCAACAGAGCAGATCTCTTGTCAGGTAAATAAGTGCCAGGAAAGACAAAATGACTAGACAAGTTTAATACGGGTGAAGATCTTTAAATCCTATAGGAGGATGAACGTGTAGATGACGTCATCCAGTTTCGTTTATCTATAGGGTACATGCAACTGTTTGTAAAGCACGGAAGAGATCCTTTGAGACTTGCTAGGCTAGTCAGTAGGAGACAGATATTATTGCTGCCTCTGGCTCTTGCAGTGACGTGAGTCGGTAGTTCGAGTGAATTGTTAGAAATAAAAATTGTAAATTTCAGACATGAGATATTTTCGTGATAATTCATATTACCAGAAATTTTGACAATCAGCGTTTTCTCATTCTCTCTCTCCATATGTGTGTGTGTGTGAGAGAGAGAGAGAGAGAGAGAGAGAGAGAGAGAGCAGTCTTCTACATTTACATATAGAAATAAAAAAAATAGAACACACAATTACCAAACATAATACACTGTTGTGGTTGCTTCGGATGATTTCAAACAATCCATCCAGCCTTTTAATAAGAAAATGAATGTAGCATCTCTATAATTCTCTACATATGAAATTTAGTTGTTTTTTTTTTTTGATTTATCTAAAGTGTACATAGCAATCCGCCAGATTATGAATATGATCTTGAATAATTTATATGATTTTCTCCTTCATAAAACCGCACGTAAGACTGAGAGTTTTCTTAGCTATTCCATCAAGAATCGAGAAAAACGTTAAGGCGCCCACTTCGGTTTTAATGATGCAAAAGTAATTTGCGAAATTAACTGCGATTAATTAGATTAAATCAGTCCTACCTGAACCTTTACGGTTTTTCTTCTTCTTTTAAATGAATGTGACATCATTTATCAATTTGTAATCATTTATTTTTTTTTTTTACTTGTTGGTGAGTAAGTTATCTTTTCCATAAAATTAACCGTCAAATGAATGTCATAATTATTCTACGCTGTTAAAGTTCATTGGAAAAGTCCAAAATAACTATGTTGTTAGAGTCGGCAATATTGATGACGTCGATCTGCCAGTTCACACTGTTTTTAACAACCGTTTAGCGGCAAAACCTCAAACGTTTGAGTGAAATCGTGCAATGAGCTGATGTTATGTTTTTGCTGTTACAAATAATTTAAAAAAAATGAACTTTGTTGTTGTTATTGTTGGAGTTAAGATAAATGAAAACTGACACTTTAATTGAATACACTACATGAATTGTTATTGCCAAAAAAGAAAACAGATAATGATAATAAAGATATTATTTCAGTGTTCTTATAGAGTATAATAAATCATTAATTATAATTTTTAATTTTCTATATTCATATGCAATAGTTTTCTTATTGTGCACTATACCAAAGTAATCGCGACTTTAACAAATATTCTAATACCCTAAATGCGAAACGTAATTTGCTAAACTATGATTGATACGTCTGCCAATAAGCTTCATTTGCTTTTTAACCTCTTGATGTTCGATATCCAAAATATAACTGACATATTCCGGTCAATGTATACTGAGTGGACCGTCACATCGTTGGAACTTCGGTTCAACTGTTTTATGTGGCAGATGGATCAAGTGGTAACGTTGCAGACTTCTGCTAATAGCGATGTGATGTTGGAAGGATTTACTTAGCAGATATTTGTTCTGATACTGGCAGATCACCGCATGAATTCCAAAGTTACTTGAACATTGACCCTGATTAGAATCCTTTCGCGATCACAAGATGAAATGAATTAGAGTCATGGTCTACCTCACAAAGCACTGAGTTTTCACAAAGTGGTTAAGGAAGCCTTATTTGACTTTAGAATACATCACTGGTGTCCTCAGTCATCGTATATGAATCGTATTGAGTAAGGAACGAAATGAGAGCTGTTTGAGAAACCAATCTTTTTCTCGACACGTTCTGAGACGGCTTCGGATTGCGATCAATTTGGATGAACCAAAGGCGTTGAAGGCATCCTGAAGGATGCCTTCAACGTCTTTTGAAATTCCTTCCCTGAAGAGCTTTAATTCTTCTGAGGGCTGAAAAGATTGTTATTCATAGCATGGAATTGCTTTATGTTATTTATCACAGCGCAATCGACAAGTTTCTCTTAGTTGTGTTATTTACTACGATTAACTTATCTTCATTGGATCTGTTTTCTCCATAAAATGATGAAAGGGATATTGAAGGTATGAACACAAATTTTTATTGCAATATTACACTCATTTCAGTGACTGATAACACCTTAGCTTATTCTCCAAATTTGCTGGGATCGGAATAAATTGAAGAAAATTTTTATGAAGTCACGTGTTCCAACAATTTATTTTCGTCCCAATTTTATGATCTGGCTCAAAGAAGTTCTCGTTTGCCATCAAATTGAACCGGGGAGAGTCAGTATCATAAAAAGGAGAGAGAAAAAGAGAGATGGTGGAGGAAAACGTATTAATAAAAATGTTTATGTGCTACCACTTAAACTTCTCATATTTTCTCTCATCAAAGATATTTTACTGCTATACTGACCAACAGCTGTAATTCGTTTTTTTGCATTTCTCCAGTCGAAATGTAGGATATACTATATATAGTCCACCCGAATTTATAGTTCACTTTCGTGCCATCTCGAGACGATTTTCTCTAAACTTATTTCAATTCTCACATTCAACACAAACTGGTTTACGTGATGCACTCTATGGAAACGACTTACTCAGAAATCTAATATGTTCCGATGACGTCATATCCGGAATCAGTCAGGCAGAATATAACACAGGAAGCCACTTTTGTTTTCTTTCTTTTTTTTTTTTTCTTGCCGTTTTACCCGCCGAGATAAAGTTGGATTCATTCCTAGATAATGAAACGTCGAAGACAGTCTTATTTGGAGAATCGGTTGTCCATTCCATCTACTTGATGTTCATTAGTTTGTAATAAGATGATTACGCAACGAATGTGTTTGGAAGCATAACGATAGGAACACAATCTCCTTAGTTAGCACGCTTCCTTGCACAAACAACACTTTCTACAAGTGTATGTGTCTTGGGGAAAGGGAGTACCCACTTCGAACACTATCTCTGTCTGTTCGTGTGCATTTGCTAGCGAAACAAAGCTCAAATTACAGCTACGATGGTCTCACTAAATCACTTCATCTTTTAATCCCACTTCGAGTGCAATTGTGTTTAATCGCCATGATGTGGCAATGCATTAAGGAGAATTTATTGTAACAACACCAAAGACGCACCTTAACAAACAGTACTGTTGACTTGCAAGTGAACAAAATAGCACGCTTGATTACTAAACCAAGTAACTGTTTATCTTTATTTGCTCGTTTGACCTTTTCCAAGAAGAATTCTTGTTGTCACGTTTATCCCCCCCCCCTCTTTAGAATTCTGACGTGTGTATGTGTGTGTGTTTATAAGGAAATCATCTGTCACAAGGGTTATTTACACCCCATATTAAATTATATTTGAAAAGAAATCATATTCTTGTTTATTGTCTAATCCAAGTGTAAGGAAACAAAGTTTGCCCTTCAAGTATCTTCTCGACTAAGGGGACCACTGTACCACACCGGTTTCGACCATTATTGAGGTTTCTTCAGTTGGAGCCAGGCCCAGGAATATGCCAATATTGAATCAATGCAAGAGTCATATAACTCAAGCCAATTGATTCGCTGTTGATAGTCTCTGTACAATTAACCTAGACGCAAAGATAATTCACGCGCAAATTTTATTTGTTTATACTGATTAAATGTATTAAATAATTAAAACCTAATTAATTAAGAATGTAATGTATTGTTAAATATAATTTATTTCAAAAAAAGATTTCTAATTTTAATTAATTTAATAATAAGTTTATACACCTTTTACCTATTTCTAAAGAGAAAATATATGAAATTGAATTGATTAGATTTGATATTTAAGCAACATCAACAGACTTCAGATAATACAGAATAAATGCTTAAGAATAGCATTTGATGCCCCGTGGTTCATCAGAAACATCCAGTTACATCAAGAAGCCAATCTTCCAGATATCAAGACCTACATGACAGGCATTGCAGAGAAATTCTTCACAATCCCAGATAATCGTCCAAATCAGCTAATTCGACAAGCAGCGGACTACAAACCCTTAGATCGTTTCAAACATAAAAAACCGAAATCCTCCATCGCAAGAGAAAGCTGATACAGCCTCAATGCTCACAATGAGCGGGTAAATTACCCACAATAATCTCATCACCCACAAACTAAACGCCAGATGAAGGGATAAAGAGTCAAGGACTCAGTCCATCAACCAATTAAGTTCAAATTTGATATTTAAATGGATGTAGCTTTCATCTGACATGGTTTTACTACAAGACAAGACAAGATCTACTGATGCGATCGTGCACCGTAGTAAAAGCAAACGGTGTGACCTACCGTTGTCTTTATTGGATCAGTTCGGTTTTAATGGGTGATGGCGAGTAGTAGTTTGCCTATTCCTTGGTGGTGCCGAAGCTTCTGCAGGTTTTGTTTAGCGAGCTGTCGCACAATCTAATGAATGTCCATTTCGGATCACTCTCGTGTTATTTAGAATGATCTGAACGATCACGATCCTTTTACTTATACAACGTGGTTTCCTGCTGAAGAGGTCTTGATCATTGCAATCCAATGGATGTTTGCCTACGTCATAGCTTCTAGTGAAGTGGACTTGAACAGAGCCCCTAGGAGATGAGCCGTTTTTGCCTGTCACCGAATGGAACCACCACTGAGTATCTTGAAGTGAACAATTTAATGAGCAAATTTGAACCTTTTGGTCACTCACTGAGGTTAGAGTAATCTGAAGGATCGCCTAGGTTTTGAAGAAGATCCTATTACTCACAAAAGGGCCGAAACGGTCTTGGAAGTGGTCCTTACCATAATGTCTTTGCATTGTGAGATGCTAAGGCAATTGATGCGTCAACAGTCTCTACATACAAGAGTAGCCCAGTGATGAAGTGAATTCACGTGTAAACTTTGTTTGCCTCACACTTCGGTGAAGGATTAAAGAAAAATATAATTTTATACCCAAGTGAAACACTCAACACCTTCCTGTTCGAATGGTGCAGTCTAGTCTAGTTCCGACGTGTTTTATCACGATACTCCTAATGCTAAAAGTACTTAATATCTTCCTAGGGGTGGGGTTAGTTTCCATAGGCTGTTTATACTTTACGATCCTCTCTTTTACGACTGGATTAAATTTTCTATTATGACAGTATGAAATGCCGGACCACAGAAACGAAGTTGGAATGAGTGTACTTCAACGGCAGCTTGTCGCCTGACTGTGACTGTAGAGTTCAACCGAGAATAAAATAGTTTAACTAGTAAACATGTATTCGAATAACTGAATCAGTGTGGTTTAGTTTTAATGTATGTTTTACGTCACAAAACATTGTAGACATAATAAGCCGAAAGGCTATTTTACCGGCGAATTTGTTAATTAAGAGGGAGATGTTAAATCCCGTTTTATTTTATAGCCGGGTACGAAACTCGGGTCGAAATCCATCAACATCCATAGAGTTTCAATGCCGAAAATACTATCGGCTGAACCAAGTGTAAATGATCACTTGAATAGTACAACACCAGGGCAACTCCATGCAAAGGTGGAGCAAGATCCGTCACTAACTTTAATATTCTTTCATAATGTAAAACCCAGACCGGTTTCAACCTTTTCTGAAGTCTCATCAGTGAGTAGGTAGACCTGGAATATCAAGGTTTTAAGTGAACAGAAACTTATATACCTCTACTATCGAATTGACGAAGTGGTGTACTATATATTTAACAATATATAGTACACCACTTCGACAATTCGATAGTAGAGGTATGTAAGTTTCTGTTCACTTAAAACTTTGATATTGGATTCATTCAATCCAATACCCTTGGAGGGTAATGGATGGCAATGCTGTAGTTAATGAAGTTCTAACAGAAGCTCGGCTATTGCTGTTACCCTCCTGCCATGATCAGCGCTTTAATAGCTCAATAACACCTTATCCCTACACTGTCCTCTACAGATAACGGGGAAGATGAAAAGCATTCTTGCTTCGCCCCTTTATGCCAGTCCTTATAAGGATAAGGAACTTTGATATTCCAGGTCTATACCTACTCACTGGTGGACGCTAGATAGATAGATAGATAGATATAGATATATATGAGAGGCTCTGCTTGGGATAGGTTTTCGCCTGTCTCTGAGTAGGGCCACCGCTGAGATTATGGCTCTGGCTGGTGGTGGGGTGAGCCTATCACTGGGTAGAGCCAACGCTGAGTTCTTCTCGGTGGCGGAGTGAGTCTGTCACTGAGTGGAACAACGCTGAGTTGGACGATCTTTCGGCAACTATTGAGTGGTCTAGGAATCGTCCTAATTTTTAGAGAGGTCTTTACTTAAATACACCTCAAAAAAATGTTGAAACCGGTCTGGGTGACCTCTTCTCATAATGTAAACAATATATATACATCTCTTAGGAGCTGGGTTTTACATTATGAAAGAATATTAAAGTTAGTGAGGGAGCTTGCTCCACTTTTGCATGGAGTTGCCCTGGTGTTGTACTATCCAAGTGATCATTGACACTTGGTTCCGCCGATAGTATTTTCGGCATTGAAACTCGATGGATTTCGACCCGAGTTTCGTACCCGGCTATAAAATAAAACGGATTTAACATCTCCCTCTTAATTTACATCGTAGACATGTTTGTTAAAAAATATAGATTGTAATTATGTCCAGATCGCATAACAGTGGCTGTAGCTAGAAAGCTGTTGTAGTTTGCTTCGCTTTTCATTTATTGTCGGTTTCATTTAAAATGATTTACAGAACAGTACACAATGTTCCCTTCCCTGCCAAATATTTGAAAGAAGTAAATTTGAGCACACAGACTCCTTAAAGAAGTGGAAGTCATTAATATTAGAAGAGCAATCTTATTCTGAATAGTGACGTAATGGCAGAATTCAGTGTAATGGCAAAATCCATTGCACTGAAAGAAATAAGGAGGTAATCTGATCCATATTTTAATTAATCTTACATACCAGTATTTAAAAACGTGAGAGGTAAACAGATGGAAATCGCAACTTTATCCACAAAAAACATCTGTTTGTAGCGATGAGAAACAAAATGAACTTGTTGTACAATAATAAAAAGAATCTCAAGCATCTGGAAAGGATTATAATTACACAAAATAAACATGTAGTTATTAAAAAGAGAAAGGAAAGAAATGGAAAATTAAAAGGGATTTAATGAAGACGTGTATGTACTTATCTGTTCACTCTTGGAGAAAGATGATCTCAATTATGAAAGAAATAAAAATAGATTTAAGTTTACAAATCAGAACATTAATTTATAAAAAAATCCTGAACGAAATGCAATGTCCATTCACTCTCACAGAGGCCGCGCCTGGTCGTATGTATTAATTCTTTACAAACACATTGAGATTCTGTGCTCTCAATCTTCTCTATTTATTGGGAAAAAAATAAATCTAAGAATTGCTCAAGGTTCCTTTATTTCCAGTGAAAATCAAGATTATGAAGCGATTTGGAGTCTGAGGAATGGTCTATACCTTCTTTTCACCTGTAGTTTCGTTTTTTTTTCCCCTCTGGGTAATAAAATGCTCCTAGCTAGTGAGTGTCAGAATTCTCTCCGGGAGAAATGTTTTCTTTTTTATTGCCTGCATTACTTCAAGGGGGCACTCGAGTTAGTAATTCTCCTGGCTCGTTTTATTTAATACTTCCTCTTACCGCAGCAGTTGCCTTCCTTGCTCTTGTTTCCTATTACTTATCCTTTTTTTCTTGTGGTCAATACTGGACGTTGATTAGACTCTGCTTGAAGTTCCAGCGAAATTACTTCGAGAAGAAAAAATGGTGTACAATACTGTATTAGCCTATTCTCGCCTCAAATACACTACTGTATTAGAGGAGAGAATAGGCTACGTTTCTAATAGTATCTTCTCACTTGTCAAATACACTGCATTCTGACTCAACGCACTTTTAAAACTTGAGATCTCCTTTCCTATTTTAAAGGTTTAATCTTACAGTTTTCTGAATACATTTCTACATTAATCAGAGAAGTTTAAAATACTGATTACACTATACATTTCATAAAGATTAATAGAAGTTTTTATGATACGTTGCAATTTTCTAGTATTAATAACGCTAAGCCTTTTAAAAGTTATGTAGATTGAATTTGTATCACCAGTGATAAGACATAAATATCATCTGGAATTTTCCAGATGATATTTATTCATCTGGAAATTCTACTAGTCAGCGGGTTTATAAGATGGAATATAACTAATAGAGAACTATGAAGTTCACAAGAAGACTCTTCGAGAATAAGAAAAAAAAAGTGTTTCTTCTAGTGAAAAGAATAAAAGTCTTTGACAAAGTTGCATTTAACATCAGTCTTGGATGCTTGGATGCTGGCGTCACGAATAATAAATCCTAAAAAAGGAAAATAAAGCCGGAAAGGAAAAGGAAACTCGGTGGAAAAAGAAGGAAGGAGAGGGAGAGAAAGGCAGATCTCGTCCTGTTAACGTTAGAAGCTAGCGACTTATATCTTCAGAACTCACCGGAACTCTACACTACTAGACAGCTGTAGAGTGCTGCTTACTAACCTTCTATAATCTCCTCTAAAAG
The DNA here is from genome assembly GCF_054136105.1 of Typopeltis vanoorti. NCBI lineage: Eukaryota > Metazoa > Arthropoda > Arachnida > Uropygi > Thelyphonidae > Typopeltis > Typopeltis vanoorti. The sequence continues at coordinate 92,758,569 of NC_143549.1, forward strand.
CATCATTTATCCCCCTTCGTGTGTCTAGAAATCCTCCAGTGGACTTTGTAGCAACAATGATCTCTTCATCTCAAACTTTTTTCTTTCTTTTTTTTTTCTTCTCAAGGTTGAGTTGCTATTTCGGTTGACCAAAGAACCAGAAAGATTCTTTCTTACGTACTTCTGTTTATGATGCACATAATTTTTTATTTTTGCCAAATGCATACTGGCATCCTTAAAAAGGACATAATAATAAATCATTCATTATTGAGCATGTTCTTTTTAATGATGTCAACATACTCTTTTCAACAAATTAATATAAATTCTTTTTGTTTTACTTCCAATCTTTACACAATAAATAATCAATATCTAGTGCAGTGATTATTAATCTTTTGGAAGTCACGGAACACTTTTGATTATAAGAAAAATTTGGGGAACACCAAAAGCATTAGGGTCATAAAACTAACAACAAACATATGCATGGACTTGCCTTTTATAAAAATGGAACTTATTTTAATGCGATACTTGAGCTTGTCGGCTTTTGGAGATTTCAGCAATATCAGGTCTAATATGTGACATAGCTTCCCTCATCTCTTTGTCTATATTAGTAAATCTTTCACGCTTTTTTAGTTTTTATATTGGTTAATATTGAGAAACCAACTCACATAAATATGATGTGAAAAATTGTACCAAAATTTTCAGTGCCCTTGTGGAGAGAGCTGGGTGTTCGACTTGGACCAAAATTCGAAATTCCTCAAGAGTTGATTGAGCGGGAGATGGTAAATCTCGTTTTATTTTATAGCCGGGTACGAAACTCGGGTCGAAATCCATCGACATCCATAGAGTTTCAATGCCGAAAATACTATCGGCGGAACCAAGTGTAAATGATCACTTGGGTAGTACAACACCAGGGCAACTCCATGCAAAGGTGGAGCAAGATCCGTCACTAACTTTAATATTCTCTCATAATATAAAACCCAGCTTCTAAGAGATGTATAAATACTGTTTTACATTATGAAAAGAGGTCACTACCCAGACCGGTTTCAACCTTTTTTGAGGTCTCATCAGTGAGTAGGTCGACCTGGAATATATTAAGTTAGTGACGGAGCTTGCTCCACCTGGTGTTGTACTACCCAAGTGATCATTTACACTTGGTTCCGCCGATGGTTTTTTCGGCATTGAAACTCTATGGATGTCGATGGATTTCGACCCGAGTTTCGTACCCGGCTATAAAATAAAACGGGATTTACCATCTCCCGCTCAATCAACAAATTCGCCGGTAAAATAGCCTTTCGGCTGATTATCTTTCCTCAAGAGTTATTTCAGAGAATATCATTTTTGGAGTACGATCCGTTGACGAGGTAACTAATTGTTCTTCTTCTTCTTGTAACGAAAATTCACAACTCGATGTATTAACTGCCAAATGGATTTTGTATCCAGCCATAATTTTGTGAATTTAAGGAAGGAAATTAACTTAACATTTTCTTCCAATATTGTTAAATGTTCTGTTATAACGGAAATAATTCCCTGGACATTTTTATTGTGGAGCGAAGGAAACTTATCCACTGTATTTTTTTCTGATATGCGGTTTTTCCAAAGAGATACTATTTTCTGAAAAGCTGACAATTTGATAGTGGATGTCAAAATATTTTATTTTCCCCTTGGATATTAACGCTATTTAAGTAATTAAAAATATCGGCTAAATATGCCATTTTAGCACACCAAATATCATTTAAAGACAAAAGCTTCTGTACCTTCATTTTGAAAAAAGGCCAATAATTCATTCTTAAGTTGTAAAATTCGGAATAGCACTTTACCCGGATAACCATCTTATTTCAGTGTGCAAAAGCAAAGATTCGTACTTGACTTCCATAGGTATGCAAAGTGTTTTAAAAAGGCGTGCTTTTAAAGTCTTGCCTTGATGTAATTTACCATATTTAAAACTTTGTCAGTACAGGTTTTAATATTGCCGGTAATGTTTTTGAAACTAGGGATTCTCGGTGCAAAAAAACAGTGCTTAGATATAATATTTGGGTTTATTTTCGTTGAAAATAAACAATATTCTGTTGGTTTAGAAGTCAACGCGCATAGCAGTTTTCAGTTGTTAGGATCAGAGTAACCAATTACACTCAGAACTGTGTCATGTGACATCTTTCACCGGTGGAACACTTGTAACCAGTTCGCGGAACACAAGTGTTCTCCGGGGAACACGGGTTAAGAACCACTGATTTAGTGGCTCCATCTATGGCATTGTGATAATTATCAAACGTAATACATTATGATATAAAGAAACCTGCCACATTTGTCAAATAAGAAATAACAATGAATGCATGATGGCGCCATCTATGACACAATAATTATCACCAAAAGATTACAAAAAAAAAAAAAAAAAACTTGATTGCTTTATAGTAAGTAGCCTAAGCATTTATCAAAGCACTCTTCCAGTTGTTGATTTAAAGCCAAAGTTCAAGACGTCTTTTGTGCATCAAGCATGTACAAATTGTCACTGTGTGATCGCAGAAATGACAGAAATAATTTCACTTAGAAAAACGTGCTAGTCAGCTTAGTGAAGTTATTAAGGAAAATTAAGTCTTTTGTTAAAGGCAATAAAAAAACCTGCTGAGACACTCATCCGAAGTGGTGAAATTTGTTTCATACAATTTCGCTTAGATTTTTTTTTTTCGTTTCTTTTTTCTTTTCACTTGGAGTTCTTTATCTGTTGATAACTCCAATCAAAGGGCGATTTCGTTCTCTGCAAGAGACTTTAATTGGTGGCCATATTCGTCTTTTTTTTCCCCTTTATTTTTTTCATTACTACAACGGAGAACAAAAGACCAAATGGAGAAGCATAAGAGTAGTTCTACTTTGTTGCTGGTAATGGGGGTGGTCTTAGGGAGAGAACGATAAAAAAAAAAAAAACTACGCTAGAAGGTACAGATCGATAAGCTGGTTACGTGCTGGAGTATTTGGTGCGGAGTGTGGATGTCATTTGTTCTTATCTAACGTCGGAAGTAGCTGATTCGCGTCTGAGTAACTGCTAAAGCATTTTCTACTTCCGGTATGATGCACCGATTACAAAGTTTAGCTCCTTTCACCTGCAAATAGACAAAACCATTTACAGTTGCGTAAAAGAAAAAAGAAAAGATTACACCAGTTCAATGGTGGACTATAAAAACGCAATCTACTTTCTTATAGAAGTCGACAGAGTCAGATAATCCGCATTCCGACAGACAAATGACAGTAAAATGTAGTTCGTCCTTCGTTGAAACTGCATTTTACTGTCACTTGTCTGTGTGGGGGAGTTTGTTTCGACTGATTAAGACAACGTTGAAGTCATCATCAGAAACTTCGTAGCATCTCTGCCAATAGCGCTCCATTGCTCGAATCACTAGAATCAGTGCAATGCTTTTCTGTAAAAGATAAGCGAAAGGGCGTTAAACGAAACAAGTCTCCATTAAATTTTAATCTAGGCTTTAATATTGTTATAGCGGCCTCAGAGGATTGCTTGTATTATTGGGCTAACGATGTGAGACATGAAAAACAGAAAACAAAAAAGATAACAATTATAATGTGTAATTTTATATGGCTACCATCCATGAAAGATTTACATTCGTATTGTGAGGGGTATAAGAATTTTTTTTTTTTTTTTTTAGAGGACGGATACACTGACGGACAACCAGGCCGTCAATTATTTCACTGAAGTATATAGTATCGACTGGTGACAATAAATAATGACGTTTGCGATAAAGGGTTGTGTCATGAATAAAATGACTGAAGCTATAAATGAACATGAAATTGTAATACGATTTGCAAATTTAATTGTTAGAATCCAATAGGATATTATGTTATATTATTAGAGCCTCCGTAGCTCAGTCGGTATAGACGAGGCCCTTTGTTCGGAAAGAGCTGGGTTCGATTCTGGTCCATGAAATGAGGAACCTTTATCTGGTCTCTTTCGACTAAATGTGAGTTAGCCGGTCTGATACAGAGGTAGGGAGTTTTTCACCCGGAAACTCTGGTTTTTAGTTCCCCAGAACAAGCAAACCGGCTCCGTGAACAAACGCATCCACAGACATATGACACACCGGCAGGCATAGGGCCAACCACCTTATCCTCGATGCGGTCACGACTTCAAATCGTAATAGGCCATGCCTAATACGTTCTAATATAGGCCTAATATACGTATAAGAAGGAAGATGAGAAAAAGGTATTTATATCCTTATAGGGACTGGCTTAAAAGGGCGAAGCAAGAATGCTTTTCATCTTCCCCGTTATCTATAGAGGACAGTGTAAGGATAAGGTGTTATTGAGCTATTAAAGCTCTGATCATGGCAGGAGGGTAACAGCAACAGCCGAGCCTCAGTTAGAACTTCACTGGCTACCGCATTGCCATCCATTACCCTCCCAGGGTTTCCGGGTGTTTATACTCTTAAATGTAGGCCTAATATACGTATAAGAAGGAAGATGAGAAAGGTTGTTTATACTCTTAAATTAAATGTAGGCCTAATAATATACGTATAATAAGAAGGAAGATAAGAAAGGGTGTTTATACTCTTAAATGGATGGAGATCGATGTGATAAATATGTATCATTGTCATGCTGAACTTGAAAAGGTAGATTAAAAATATACGTTGTTAATTTCAAAATAACGAGATATATGTAGTTTATATCTTAATAATTGTATCGTTTCTAAGATATTACAAATTTTATTATTAAAATAATATATATTTAAACAAGAAAGTTAGGAATTATTCTTCAAAGACCTCATAGATCGCTACAGTTGCTAAACCCAGTTTTGTTTTGAATGAGCTCAAGAATGAATGCCCTCTCGCGGCAGAGTTCATATACTCAGATATTGGCTTTCCTAATTTGTCTCATATTCATTCCTGGGAAAACTGCTTTATCTTAAGTGCCTTTTTTCCTATCCCTATTACATTTCTGCTTGATTTGAAACCCTATGCTGACATCATCATAGTTCACTTCATCCTGACATTAGTTTATTTCTCTTCCCTTAGAAAGCTAGTTGCTCATAGTTGTAAGCAGATTTCCTAGATTAATTTTGACAATGAAATGGAAGTCATTCTTAGCAAAGAGGAAAAGCCAGCCCTGATACGGGAATAAAACAATTGCATACATACTCTCTCTCTCTCTCTCTCTCTCTCTCTCTCTCTCTCTCTCTCTGTCTGTCTGTCTGTCTGCCGCTTAGCCATTCTTTTCTTCATTCTTGTCGACTGTTTGTTTGTTTGTTTGTTTCGTGAGTGGAGAAGAAACCGGATAAGTCAACTGAAATGAAATTTTTTAAGAATAGCTAGATGATGGTTGGTTATCATGAAAACAGTAGTGTGTACTGTACAAAAAACAAGGATATTGAACTTCTGACTGAAAAATCGATTCAGAGTACGAACAGTAGATGTTACATATATCTATCATCGCTTTCGTTGACTGTGGTCTTCATCCATTCGACAAATTGCCAACAATGGTATTAAATTGCAGAGAACACGGTACGTTAACACAGAGAATGTGTCAGCTCAGAACACACAAAACAGCAATCGGAAACAGCAATCAGATAATGGGAAAAAATCATTACCTTTAAATATTTTAAGATATAAACTCCACTTCGTTTCCGAATAGCGCCTCTAATTTGCTCATTTAGAAGCAACATATGGCCTATGAATTTGGATTCAAATCTATCAAAGATGTGAGGAATGTTTTCAACTAAATAACGAGCTATTCAATCTCAGATGCTGAATAAAGAATTCTTTTGTTTTTATCTCTATGAAATTTAGGTTTAACTTCCCTCACAATGTGCAAATTGGCCAGTCAATGCATGAAACTAATAGATGTAATACCGCATAGTTTTGTCTGAGCACAATGATCCCATAATCCTTTCTCAATGATATTTGATGCACTACTTTTATAAGAAACGGCCCTTAACTAACAAGAAGTAATGTCGCCTGAAGGATTCAATTGACAGAAGAATAATAAAACACTGTCGACTATTTGTTGTCGATTAGAATGGATGTGATAAAATATTTTCGTGAAATGTACAGGTAAATGAAACGTACAAGAAACATGAAGTATACGAGAAACTTGAAATATACAAGCAAATTACGTAGTCAAGAACGAAATAGGCGATAGACAATGCTATTTTTGCAACTACTTGCGGCCTCTTTTTTGTTGGTTTGTTTCTCGATGGTACGTTCTCGTGTTACGATAATATTCCAGTTTCATTTAAAACTCATCTCTCCAATTTACCACCATTTAAGCTACGAATTAAAAGAACGAGACAGAATGACAGATAGATAAGAATACTTCACTCATTTCTATGATGTTAATTAGTATGAAAAGAGTAGGATGATAAATGCAACATTCCTTGATACAAGTATAATATGAAAAGATTAATTATATATACACGCCTGGTGTGTTAAATTCGACATATTCCGACTTGTTGCAAAACAAAACACTTTTGTCTGCAGTGAAATGAGATATTTAAGTAAGCATCATCTAAATGGAAGAGTTATTTTGAATTACTTTAAACGTCATTATCCATAAATTTATACCCACTAGTGTGTGCTCGATTCTTCTTAAAACTCAGACGCATCCTTCGTAAACTTATTCAACTTCTCCACGGAAACGGATATGGTAATGTAGATTTAATAACGTTCATTATGCTTATTACAATAAGGCTCGTTTGTAGCTGAATTTTAGAGCGGATATTTAAAACGAAGCGAGTTTATGGTTGAATACCAATTAAAAATATAAATTATCATTCTCTTTGGAAAGCAAAACTCCCGGAGTTATCCTGTAAATGTATTCATCTGTTCAGTGAAAAGGCTGGGATTTAAATCCCGAGGGAATACTCCCGGAGGGATTAATCCTCCGTCCAATAATATTTGTCGTCTAATCTATATAAATATAAAAACAACTTAAAGAATTCTTTAGATCCACCAGATTCCTATTCTACATATTACTATTATTATTATTACACTTTCTCGCTTAATATGAAAATGACTCCACTCACAGTCGTAGATACCAATTACGAACTTGGAATAGCCAAAAATGACAGTCACAGTGAGATTCATTATTAGCAATTACTATGTGAATATACTGTAGAAAGAATATATAACAGGATACGTTTATTTATTAAACAGTGATTTTATTTATTAGCTCCGATTTTTCCTTGACGTTCCAAGATCCAAATGATTAAACTTTTGAAGCACTTCAACTCTATACATGAATCCTTTTAGCAACATGTTTAATAATATTGCCAGTGAATGATGCTAAAATAATTCATTGGGTTGTAATCATTTTTATTCGTTCTCTCTTTTATATTTGATTTGAGTTTTGCAACGCAATTTTTTTTTTTTTTTTGCAAAAAAAATAAATAAATAAATAAAATATTACCAGAGTTAGATGTACTCACAGTTCAGTCTAAAGAGTAAATTATATCTTATACTATAAGTATAATTGCTTGCTTGGAACCGTATTCAGACTACGTGGTTATTATTATTATTATTATCATTTACACACTACAGCCTATCCCACTAATAGTATTTTTATCCATTAAGTGCGTATGTTCTTTGGCCAATTTTTCTGTATGTGAGATGATGAACCCGAGTTTCACAGCGAGAAAAGGTCTTCCACACCATTTGAGATAAGCTAACCTCTTCATTTGACAAAGTCCATATAAAGATTTCTGTCGTTCATGATGAGAATCGGACTTGATCATCTCCAGTCGAAGGTACAATGTCCGGGTCATTCTTCCAACGTCGTTGGCTTACTCGCTCTCCAAACAACAGATTCATATCCAGCTGTGGGCATGATGTCTGTGATCACCTCAATGCGACAAATGAATTTTATGATCCTGTGTGAGAATAACTCGATTAAGGGAGGCTTGAAAAAGTTCGATATTCAACTTTGAAGACTGGGTTCCGGATTATTTAAAGTAAATAAATAATGTAAAAATAAATGACCTTTTAAATGTACTCTCGGTTTGCAACCTTTCATGATGACGTCTCTTCACACACACACACACACACACACACACACACACACACACACACACACACACACACACACACACACACACACACACACACACACACACACACACACACACACACACACACACACACACACACACACACTACTGGATAATTAAGTATTTCTCCAAGCTAAACACTAATGCAACTAACAGAGGCAGAAGAGCTCACACAACTCAATCTTCCGTAAGATTTCTTTCCATAACATAAATTACAATTAAAACGAACCATTAGTAACTCGAATTGACATTTTGTATCAGCTGCCGTTGCCGAAGATATACGAGTAACAAAAGGATCATAAAGCAATTTATGGTGTTGAGAAAATAGCTCAATAATTATTCATCTAAAGATGAAAAGTTACATCTTAGCTATCGAACTTTAAGTAAATCAGCAATTGTCTTTACCAAGATTTGGAAATTAGGACGAATTAGCTGAATGGTTAAATGAGGTACACTAAATTCGATTTCCTGTTCAGGGTACTCAAGAAATCGTACAGTCGTGATGTTTATATTTATTTGTTTATTTAATGGATGTAGTAAATCATCCAAACATCACTGTTCTCTGAATATCTCCAATGTGTATGCGGGATCAGCTTCGGATGAATATCATATCATTTAATATTTGCCAAAATCATACTCACATACCATTACCTGTTGACAGAAAGATGGAGGATCTTGCCGACTTACATCTTGAATATCTCAGCAGAACTCACGGTTTTTGCATCTTTATCTTTATAACACCCAGCCACATACAAAGCAACCGAAGTATTCAGTAGTTTTACGACTGATATTGTAATATATATATGAAAAAAATCATAGAAGTATATGTTGATTTTAAGCCTGGTTGGCTGATTGGTTAGCATATCCGCCCTCCACCAAGAGGCTGCGGGTTCGAATCTCGCGAAAGGCATGGATGTTTGTGATGTCCTTACAGCTCTTTATGGAAAGGGCATTTGCGACCCTACCACTTCTTCTAACAATTGCAGTTGGGCCCCCTGCCCAGGGCCCGTAAAACTAGGTAAGAAACCAATGGATAAGTAGTCCATCGGCATCCACAGCAGTATACCGGTTAGGGTGGGAGGGACAGGCCTATTCAGGCACCAGAATAACAACCTGCATTTGCACGTTGTCCTTCTTCCCTACCCAGTTGGTCTACCTCTTTAATGCCGAAATTGAATTTAAATTTTGAATTCAAAATAACTTCCGGTTTCTGCAATTTTCTCAAAGTAATTAGGCTGGCTCGTGCTCACGGCCTTGATAGTTAAGGCAGTTTTATTACAGCAGATAAGAATCGCAGGAGAGATGAACAGGTTTCGTTGGCAGCTTAATTTTTCTTCTATGACGTAGTATAAGGTCTGTTCATTGCGTGATGCAGTTGGTGACGTCACTGTAATGCGCGTGGTTGAAAATAAATTACCCTCGCAGCTTCCTCTCTCTCTCTCTCTCTCTCGTTTAGCTGAGTTAAGCAAAGGGTTACACTTTACGTCTTAAGGCGAGAAAATCTTTACACCCTTGCACATCCATGCATTTTTCTTAACATGCTTGCACTAGTATGTTAAATAAGAATAAGCGATGTGAAGCAAGCTAATTTGCATTGTATAAGACGCGTAACTGCGATTTCCTTAGATCAACTAAGTCGCGTTGAGTTTTAAATACAACAAGAATGATGGATATTTTATACAGAATAATGGCTTGTTGTGGTAATTAGTGCATAGTTTCAAATTAATTAATTATTTAGTTATTTAATTAATATATCTAATTGTTTATAAAGTCTGGGTTCGAGGTTTTTCCCCATAGCGCGGACATTTCATTTGAAGCTCCTGTGGGCGATTTTGTTTTTTTAATTTCTTCATTGTTTTTGTGTTAGCTAGTGTATTTGTACTACACCACGCTGGTTATTACTGTTTTTATTGTATTTAGTACATTAAATGTACTACATTTGCTAGTATATTTTAAGATATTGTTCAATTAAGATACTTTTTGTTTAACAATGGCACCAAAAACACGGAGAAGCAGAGGAGCGTCAAAAATGAAAGAATTATATTGATGACATAAATGGAAAAAAGATTAACTTGAAATTTAGCAAATGAAAAGTAGAAAATCGACCAGGGAGTTAGAGAAAGCAGAGAATCGTTTAGAACTGAGACAGAGAGAGAAAAAAAAAAGAATAATAAGAGAAAGTAAAGTGCCAAAATTCGTAAGTTATCAATGAATAAAAATAAATAAATAAAAAATAATATATCAAAGTAAATAATAATAAAACGTCCGAGTGGCTATGCGCTTCGCAACCATATGCCTGGGTTCGATTCCCGTCGCCGACGCGAGGAGCTTAAGGATCTTTCTCAGCCATAGAAAAGTTAACCGGTCTTGGGCGCAGACTGAAGAATTTTCTCCCCAGTTTATCCTGGGGTTTTTCATCCCGTAAGCAGGCAAACCGGCCTTGAGAACTGAACACTACAGCCATAGGATACACCGGGAGTGTAGAGCTGACCACCTTATCCTTGTGTACGGCTGGGATTAAATGAATAGAAAACCCTCAACACTGCAAGGGAAAAAGGAAAAATAATAATAAGATAAGTGACAATTAAAATATAAGAAAAAATAAATAAATCATATGGTACTGTGATTGGATAAATTTGAACTTGACGATGAAGTCACTCCATCGAGCTTCCTGAGTGCTAAATTAAAGGATGTGACAACAATAATAGAGGAACAGAAAAGTCAAAGAGATGGTAGTGCGCGTGGGAACTAATTATTTAAGTAGAGACAGAGAGAGGATATGAAAGGCTTGATGGAAGAAGGGAGAATAAAAAGTGAGAAAGTAAAAATAATTAGTTTATTACTGAGGAAGGATAGTAATGAGTAAGAAGGAGGGCTTGTATGTGCGGAGTGAATTTGATTGTAGAAAATAATTATATAAGAGGGATGGCCTGCAGTTGAATGGATTTGGCATCAGGTGCTTAGAGAAACTATTTATTGGAATGAGATTGTGCGCAATTTCAGATGGAGTGTGCAGACGTAATAGTGATAGTAATATCAATGATAATGAATCTGGTGAAGGGATGGAATACTCTTCGGAGTGTTTTTAAGTGTGTCCGGGAAGGAGAAACAAAAAGTTGTCCAAATGATCCAAGAACGCTGTAGATGTAAGTATAAGAAGAAGCAACGAAATAACTTATGTGTATATACAAATGCCAGGAGCGTTATTTATTACTTTGTTGAATACGTTGTGGTCTAAAATTATTGGCTTCCTATCCACTCAATGAAAATTTAGTGTAAAGGGTAAAGTAGTTTTAGGAAGAACATAAGAAGCAGAGGAGGGGAGAGTACTACTTATGATATCGGATTATTCGAGTCCACTTAGGATAGATACTCATGGTAGCAACAATGGTAATAACATCCCTTTCCTGATTCGTGTTGCAGTCGATGTCCGAAACTCCGCATTCGACGTGTCCGCCGACGAAGGGCAGATTTTACTTATTATCCTTCGTAGCAACTTACGATCACGTTCGGTGAGTGTGGTGAGTTGTCCACTGCGGGTAGCATTTGCATTTGACCCCCTACGCTTCCATCTCAGCATGCTATTACTAATTATTGACCTGGGATGGCCCAGTTTGCTGACAGGCCTGCAACATGGCATCCTATCCATCGCCTCTTTCAAACTCCGTCAGTTCCCTTCTCGCAGCTATTACACCCGGACACAGTCTGACTTGGGAGCATCGTATCTAATTTATACCGGCTTCAAACACGTGACCCTTACATATCGCACAGTGCACGTTGTCCATGTAGGTGTCTGTTGATTTCTTTTCAAGCAGTGTACTTGTACAAATTGAGTCTCAGCTCAGGAAAGATTCCACAAGAATGGAAAAAAATGCATGAAAATCCCATTGAATAAAGATGACGAAACGACTGATGTGTCAAACTATCAGTAGCTCTGGAGTGATCGTGAAGATTTTAGAGAAGTTGGTAAGAACTCTCATATCGAAATGGGTTGACACTCCCAAGGAAAAAAATGAAAAAAATTAAATTTTGTGTTTATAAATAATAACAATGCTTACAACATTATCTAAATGCAGTACAACGTGTTAAAGGTTACAGCTTATGTTTTGACATTGATTGAATAGTTAATAATTGGAAATGTTCGATTAACGCTTTAGATTACGAAACACTCCGACACTGCGATCTAATGCAGTGTCGAATAATCACGTTCAACCAATTGCAGCCAGACTCGCTGATATTCGTTTGCGCTTCTCATTGCACGTAACTAGTGAATCTGACATTGCTCTTTTGGGAATTGTATCGTATGCTTGCGCGCGTTATTTCTGTGAGATACGAAACTTTTATTATTGATGTTTGTTCCTGGTGAAGGTGAAATATTTTTAATAAAGCATGTTTAATAAGTAAATTTATTTATTAATAAATTGGTTACTGATTAGGAAAAAAAGAATTTATTATTAAAAAAAAATTTTTATTTGTATATGCAGCACCCCACTTAAAATTTTCACTAACCGTCACTGCAGTAAGCTATACGTTTCAGCGAACAGTCTGGATTTACTAAAGGGAGAGCATGCTCCAGACGGACACTTATTTGAAAGTGGTATGTGGAGGGGTGAATCTACCAGATTTGAAGTCACTATGATCAGTTCTTGGACCATTGTTACTTAATCTATTCATTAATGATATTGGAAAGAATCTGACAGAAGATGTTTAATTGTTTGCTGATGATGCGAAGATAGGAAGGGAAATAGAAGATGCTAATGACAAAGTTGGTAATGTTACTGTTAGTCAAGTTATTTGACGAGATATTCAAAGCCATATTATACTGGTCGTATTATGCTTGGAGAAACAAACGGGTGATCTTTGTGTTACGGTGAATAGAAAGTTGAAGTTCAAAGATCACATAATAAAAATTGAAAATGGAAGTCATTTTTCCTATTTGCAAACGCGTGATACTACCTTACCTGGAATAGGTTCCGAGAAGAAGCCGTGGAAGGCTGAAAAGAAGAGTTATAAAGATGATTATGGAATGTATATTACGAGCATAGATCAAGAGTAGTCACTTTAATTCTAGAATAAAATTTTTAAAATTTCACAATTAAAATTAGAACTTAACCACGAGATGGTTAAGGAAGGTGTCCTATGGTATTGTGAACCAACCAGACAGAATAAACTCTCACAGAATCGAACGAGACACTGGCAGCGACCGGCGGATGTTGCATTCCGCATGACCTGGTAAATGTTCGATGGGATTAAAATCAGGAGAAATACTTCATCAAGGTGTGTTCAGTGGGTATGACAGGACCCAATGATGTCCGCAAGCACAATCCCCATAGTAGGAGATCGCCGCCACCTCTGGCCTATTTCTGCATAACTGTGCAGAAATATATATATATACATAAAGTTTTCTTTGTTCGATAACTCGAGAAGGATGTCACATCAGAACTTCTGAGAATTATGTGTGCAGAAGGGTTAATTTCTTTAAATTTCTGACTGTACACATTATCTATTTGTTTTCGAATAGCTGTAGCTATCTCAGTATGCCTCGTTGATTTGTGAGAACTCTGCTTTCTGTCCAGTTTCTGCATATGTAATTTCTAACTGTATGTTTTGGTAGTAACCTACCAGTCTTAATGTTGCCATAATGTAGCAGACAGTTAATATAAATAAACGTCTGGAAGGTAGCGATGCAATCCCACTGTTTAGTGTAGAACATTCAAATCGAGTATAGTTATCCGAAGACATAACCAAGCCAGACTTATGATCCTGTAAATCATTACTAATTCTGTTAGCACATAATCTACTATTAAATTTAAGGGACTGATACACAACTAACACTAAGTCTGTGGACTGTTATTTGCATGAAATAAATTTTATTAGGGGAAATAAAAGATGTAAGAGAATGTTATTGTTCAGTTGCAATAAAGGCAAAATTTAGTAAAGGTGTATAGAAAGTTTATAACTTAATAGGACGTATATGAAAGTTACGTTAAACATCTGCACATTGTACTCCTGTTGTGAAACAAAACATTTGTGTATCCAAATACATTTATACGCCTTCAGTTATACCTACATTCCATTGTATCATTCCTACCGAACATCCATGCTTTTTCATAATTCCAAATTCTTCACCTGAAATATATGGCTGGCTCTTGCGCGATATCAGACAGGTTTCTTCTCCATTTTCAAGTCTTATCTTGCGGAACAAGAACATCAAAACCAGAAAGCGATAGCAAAATTCCTCTCTCCCCCATACACACTTCTCAGAGCTTAGCTTAAGCAGCTAGCTACTGTTTAGTAAAAAAAAAGCAGCACGTGTAGTATAAAATGGTTTTGTCTAAGTTTAATCATATAGTTTGTAAAATTATATGATTAAAATAACCCATTAATTTAGGCAAATTTCTGTCAACAGTTAAGTGGAATTTGTGCTGGAAAATGTTCTCAAATGATTACACAGATGTCCAGATGCTGTGAAATGTGAGTTCGCGAGTGTTTTTAAGGAGATTCTAGAGGTCCTCCCCCCCCCCCCCACACACACGCAATCTCATTCTGCTGCTTAAGATTCCGTATAATAATAATAATAATTATTATTATTATTTAAATTAAAGGGATATTAAATCCCACATTGGGATTTAATATCCCCTTAATTTAAATAATGCTTATATCGCCGAAATGAAGCCTATTGGCTCTTTATATTTAAGTAACTTAATGGTTGCACCTTTTTGACAACTCGTATAGCAGAGTATATATACACTTTGGTATCTATTTGGTCTAGCTACTCATTGATGAAGCCTCAAAAAAGGCTGAAACCGGTCTGGGTAGTGACCTCCCACCATAATGTAATAACAGCATATATTTCCTAGGAAATGTGTTTTTACATTATGGATAATACCAAGAATAGCGTTCCGAACTTTACCACCTTTGCTGCGAGTTGCCCGAGATTGGACTACGTACTAGGACTACTTGCGTTAGCTCACGCTAGTAATCGCCGATACTTTTATAGTTTACTATATTCGGCACGAAACTCTCTTATTCCAATCTTTGAGTTTCTTATTCGTTTTTAAAACATTATGGGATTTAATATCCCCTTAATTTAAATAATGTTTATATCGCCGAAATGAAGCCTATTGGCTCTTTATATTTAAATAATAATAATAATAATAATAATAACACTAAAATGTCTTATCTACATAGCATACAAAACAGTCGAAAATATCCACAAGTTGTATATCCCCAAGTTTATTTCATCTTAATCTGTTATTTTTTCTGTTGTTTTTTCTGTTGTTTTTCCAGTTATATATTTCAGTTCCCACATAATGTCCACATATAACAAAATGCCATGGCCTTAAAAGCGAATATTATAATAATAGTTATAAACATTATAATATTTATAATATATTTTATTATTTAATATAAAACTACATTAAAATCTAAATAAATTTTAAAATACAAATATAAATTTAAAAACTTTTAAAGATGTTTGAAAAATATTTTATGAACTTAGAGACACCCATAAAAGTTAAATGTAAGAATTATATTTCTTTATAATAAAAGTAGTGAAAACGTCAACACTAGAAATTAGCTATCACTCTGCATGGAAGTTAATGAAGCCATGCACGTGCTCTTGTGTTCTTCTCTGGAAGAGCAATCTCTGGAATAGCAATTTTGCACCTGCAAACGGGATGTACAGCTGGATGTGGAAGCTTGGAAAGCCGTGTTATGGAGTTACGAATCATGCTACACCATTTACTGAGCAGATGAATACCACCACCATTAGAAGTCAGCTATCACTTTGGACGGAAACTCATAAAGCCATGCACAACTATGTGCTGTTGGAAATACCAAGATTACGACTTATCATTGCAACGTTAATTTTCATTAGTGTAATGCAAAGTCATCTATTTTTATATTTGAAGTATTTGAAACAAATGTTACTCATGTTACGTTAATTTAATATTTAAAATAATTTTGCAATTGTTGCTTTTTAAATCTCTTGTGGATTTCTATGGTAGGAGGAGGTTGTTCGCCGGTTACGCACATGACATGCGGAGAGGTCTGATCAACTTTTTAAAACAAGTAATAAAATTACAGTGTTTTACTAAGATATAAAGCAAGAAAGACTTCGATTTGTGAATTAAATAACACATAATGAGGATATTAAAGATTCATCATCTTTTTATAGCCAAATAAAATGAAACTTGAAATGTTTCGAAATTTTACAAGAGAGTTTAAGAGAATATAAGCTTCAGTGTCAGAGTTGCCTTCGCTTGCACTACTTTAAAAGACTCGAGTTCTGTCCAGCATCCAACGTTCGCCTTTTACCATTGTTTATTAGTATTTCTGACTGCCTGCTAGTTCTAATCAGACACCAGAAAGAAACCTTAAGAGGGTAAGAATCCTCTCTTAAATATACTGCTTGGACAGAAGTCAAGAGACACCCCCAATGGGCAAGGTGCATCGTGCCATGTAATGAGTCACGTGTTTATGGACAATATAAATTGGAGGAATATGATGCTCCCAAGTCAGTGCAATTGTGTTTGTGTGAAATGGCTACGAGAAGGGAACTAAGAGAGCTTGAAAGAGGCCAACCTGTTGACAAACTGGGTCATTCCATGTCAATAATAAGTACCATACTGAGATGAAATCCCACGTAGTCAAATGCAAGTGAGACCCGCAGTGTATGACCCACCACACTCACCAAACGTGACCATAGGGTGCTATGAAAGATAACACGTTATATGCGGAGTTCCAGGCATCGACTGCAATACGAATCTGTCCCAAAATAATCAGAACAGACACTCACCCTGGTCCTACCATGGGTTTCCATGGTAGGACCGCAATATGCAAGCCCCCACATTATACTGGACTCAACATGCACCTTTGTCTTCAATGCTGCAAAGAGCGTGTACAGCGAGACGCGGAAACTTGGAAAGCTGTATTATGGAGCGACGATCACGCCACACTCTCTCCAAAGCAGATGGACGGGTGTGGGTGTTTCGGATGCCCGGTGAACGTCTCTTACCAGAGTACGAAACCCCAAGTATGAAATTCGAAGGTGGAATTGTGTGATGGTATGGTCCTATGTTTCCTGGTTTGACGTCAGATCTCTGTTTGTCATGCCACGAATATTGAATTAAGAGGGATATTTGAACATTCTGGACATTGTAATGCTTCTTACTTTGTGGCGTTTCTACGAACCTGACCTTTGCCTCTTTCAGCAGGACAATACTCCGTGTCATAAGGAAGGCTGCTGCTGTAACTGCGTGGTTTTTGGACATGACGGTCATCACACTTGACTGGCCTCCACAGCCCCATGATCTCAATCGTATTGAATATCTGTGGGATGAACTAGGGCGTCGGGAAAGGTCAAGGGATGTCCATTCCACAACAGTCCAGGACCTCATTACATGCCTACAGGAAGAATAGTCCACATTTCCCATTGATGTCTATCTTACGCTTGTGAAAAATATGACCCATAGGATTGCTAGTCATCACAGCGAAAGGAGGTCCTACATCTTATTAAGGTGGGCACCATGGCTATTTGTCCTCACACTATGGTGTCCGTTGACTTATTTTCAAGAATCGTATGGCAGTCCATGTTAGAAAGTTGTATTTAGGATACGGACATGGAATACCTATGGTATTTAAGGACAGGTTCTTGCCCTCTTAAGGGCTCTACTTCCTGGTCTCTAAGGAAAAACAACTCTTCCAAACAGCTGAACGAGCGAAACCTTAATCAATCGCGCTAATGATGGAAAGAGTTCACATCTTTCAAGTACAAAGACAAGGCAACTTTGATGCGAGTGTTGTATTCTCAGTAGCTCTCTTATCAATTTCCAAACTTATTAATTTTCAAATTCAAATATTTGGATATGAAATAACGATGGAGTTATATTATTTGTATAAATTTGCTGCAACCAACTGGAACCTTTTAGGCTTATTCTTCGACTCACACTTTATGAGTTTTTTATAAATTAATTTTTAATGCGCATCCCACACAAGAAAGTTTAGCAAAGCCGGTAACTCTCTTTCAGTTTAAAAGCCCTGATAATTTTTTTTCACATTCTTCACATACCCAACCGAATTAGAAACTTTTAAGCAGATGTACGCAAACGTCACTTACGCAGCGATTATGCAAAATACTTGGTCATGTAACAAAAAAAAACGAAGGGATTTCAATATTTAATAACTCCTTTATTTTTTGTTTTAGATTTACAATACCATTGTCAAATAAAAATGTAAATAAAAGAAATATAAATAAATAAAAAGAAAAGAAAATTTTAAAAAAATACTTAAAAAAGTTATTAAAACTTCAGACCCCTTTCGTGACTTTTGGCCCAAACTGCATAAACAAAGGTGATGGAAAGAAATTACAAAGGATGTCGCAATTAGTATCACACGCGGAAAGAATCAAAGCTCATCCTAAATGACGTCTTCACAGAATCCAATCAGTGGGCAATAGTTTCGTCCATCCTTAGGAAACACGTGTTTAACTACTGATTGTGTCATTACAGACTTGGCAATTATTGTGTTAGTGTATTTGTAGTTTGTGTACACGCTTAATGCTTTAGCGAAATAGGGAATACTGTAACAACAGTAAGTTTTGATTTAATCAGTTAATAAATTAATTTAAATTAAAAAAAAGAACCTCCGTATCTCGGTCGATATAGACATTTGTAACTAAAGGTAAGTTATTTGGTCTCATACGGATGTGACAAAATTTTTCAGCCCTCAAGATAGGCAAATTGGCCAGGAAATACACGCAGTTGACTGATACAGCAGGGAAGTTTCTATGTGTCAATTGCTTGCCCATAAGAGATATCTGAGCCTAACATGAAAGGGAAAAATTAATCATGAAAAAATTATATTTTATGCATCTATATTATAAACGTATTAAAAATAAAATACTTATATTTTAAAAAATAAAAGGCATATTTACTATCTCATAATATTTTACGCAATTAGAATAGAGGACACCATTTCTTTTTTTGATTAAATCTCTTCTATTTAAAATCAAACATTTAATTCGTGACATCAT
Source organism: Typopeltis vanoorti (assembly GCF_054136105.1). Taxonomy (NCBI): domain Eukaryota; kingdom Metazoa; phylum Arthropoda; class Arachnida; order Uropygi; family Thelyphonidae; genus Typopeltis; species Typopeltis vanoorti. The sequence goes on from NC_143549.1 coordinate 92,777,624, forward strand.
ATAGCGATTCCTACTCTGGAGCGAATAAAAAGGGAAGAAATGGTGTCGGAATTGTGGTCTGTGGCAGAATGAAGGGCGAAGTACTGGAAGTTGGTAGGAGGAACGACAGGATCATGCGAATGAAATTGGGTCTTCGAGAGGAGCGGGTGGTCGTATTATGTGTATATGCCCCGTTAGATGAAGAAATGAGGGAACTGGAAGAAAACATGATGGTGATTGTCGGAGGAGACTTGAACGGACACATAGGGAGACAGAATAGAGACTATGAAAGGGTGCATGCATGGTGGCCACGGAGTGGGAATGATGAACCAGGAAGGAGAGGGGATTGTGGACTTTGCAGTAGCGTTTGATCTGGTAATTGTGAACTCGTTTCTCTACAAGAGGGAAGAACATTTGATAACATTTAGGAGTGGTAGCAAAGTTCACAAATTGATTACATTTTGACTAGAAGAAAACATCTTAAGGTTGTGACAAATTGTAAAGTAATTCCAACAGGTCAAGTGGCACAGCAACACCGACTGCTGTGCGCAGACTTTAAAATACGATCGAAGATAAGAACCTCTGGAAGCCATGGGATGAAGACAATTAAGTGGTTTCGCTTAAAATAAGAGAGTGTGAGGAATCGTTTTAGGGAGAGGGTGTTAGCGAGGATTTCGGATGGACTGGAAAGTGTACAAGAATTATGTTTTCACCAATGAAAACATAATTCAAAGGTAATCCTGAGCTGTGCAATCGAGGTGCTTGGTGAGACATCTGGAAAGATTAGAGAGCAGAAGGAGTGTTGGTGGTGGAATAATAATGTAAAAGTGGCAGTGACAGCTAAGAGTAAGGCAAAGCAGAAGTGTGTGAGTCAGGAGTGGAATAGGACAGAGAGGTGTACAGAAAGAGAAAGCAAGAAGCCAAGAGAGTTGTGGCACAGGCGAAGGCCATGGAATATCAAGATCTGTATGATCAATTAGAAACAAAGGAAGGACAGAGAAAAATTTACCAACTAACGAAATGTAGAAATAAAGCAGCAAAGGACATCTTACATGTGAGGCAGATCAAAGACGCTGAAGGAATATTATTATGGAGGGATGTGGATATAAGAAACAGATGGAGAATATACTTTGAGGGACTTTTGAATGAGGAAAATGCAAGGACTCACAGAGAAGATGAGCAGCCTTCTGAGGGGATGGTACAGAACATCAGTAGAGTGGAAGTGACGGAGGCCATGAAGAGGATGAGGAATGGAAAATCGGTGGGCACCCGACAGGATTCCAGTGGAGCCATGGAAGGCACTGGGGAAGAGGGAATTGACCTGCTGTGGGACCTGTTCATGAAAGTTTGCAAACATGAAAATATACCCGAGGAATGGAGGAAACGTACTCTTGTCCCTATCTATAAGGGTAAAGGGGATGCACAAGACTGTAAGAATTACAGAGGAATAAAGTTGATGTCCCACACAATGAAAATCCTAGAAAGGGTTCTTGATGGAAGAATGAGGAAGGAGGTGTAGATTGCAAAGAACAATTTGGCTTCATGCCTGGTAGATCAACAACAGATGATATCTTTGGATTACGGCAGATGATGGAAAAGTTTCGAGAGAAACAACGGGAGCTGCATCTGGCATTTATTGATCTGGAGAAAGCATACGATAGAGTGTCAAGGCAAGAAGTCTGGAGGTGTCTGAGGGAGAAGAAGGTACCGGAGAAATAAGTCAGGTTGGTACGGGAGATGTACAGAAATGTGAAGACAAGTGTTCGGACCTATCTGGGACAGACAGAAAGTTTTCAAGTAACAGTTGGCTTTCATCAAGGGTCAGCATTAAGTCCGTCCGTTTCTGTTTAATATTGTGATGGAGGTGGTGACGGAGGAGGTGAGAGAAGATGCTCCTTGGACAATGTTGTATGCAGATTCAAGAGAAGAAGTGGGAACTAAACTGGAAAGATGGAGAAAAGTACTGGAAGAGAGAGGTATGAGACTGAGCAGAAGTAAGACAGAATATATGTGTTGCACAGTGGGCCGCGGCCAGGAGACAGATCTGGAGCTGGAAAGAAATGTCTTCAGGAAGGTGAGGGACTTTGGATACTTAGGTTCAACAGTGGAAGAGAATGGAGGGGCTGAGAAGGAAGTGGGATGCAGGATGCAAGCGGGTTGGGGGAACTGGAAGGAGATGGCTGGAGTGTTATGCGATAAGAGGGTGCCGATCAATCTGAAAGGCAAAATCTATAGGACAGTAGTGAGGCTAGCTATGACGTATGCTATGGAAACTGTGGCCCTGAGGAAAATAACATCAGCAGGATGGAAGTAGCAGAGATGAGAATGTTTAGGTGGATGTGCGGTGTGACCAGAAAGGATCGTTTGAGAAATGACAATGTGAGGGGGACAGTGAAAGTTACGAACTTAGGAGCGAAGATACAGGAGACAAGGTTGAGATGGTTTGGTCATGTGATGAGGAGGGAGAACGAATATGTGGGAAGAAAGGTCATGCAGATGGATGTGTAGGGAAGGAGGAAGCGTGGGCGGTCAAAGAAGAGATGGAGGGAGCTGGTAGAAGAGGACTTGAGGATGAAGAACGTGGATGTGGTGACAGCCCAAGACAGGAGGATGTGGAGGAGACTGATCATCAACAGTGACCCCACTTAAGTGGGAGAAGCTGCAGAAGAAGAAGAAGTAGAATATAGCGATTCCACCCTGGGAGGGTAATGGATGGCAATGCTGTAGCCAATGAAGTTCTAACTGAGGCTCGGCTATTGCTGTTACCCTCCTGCCATGATCAGAGCTTTAATAGCTCAATAACACCTTATTCCTACACTGTCCCCTACAGATAAACGGGGAAGATGAAAAGCATTCTTGCTTCGTCCCTTTAAGTCAGTTTTCATAAAGACTATAATTTAATTCGTATCTGGCAATCAGCGTGCATTGGTGTTTAATATTAATCCTCTCTAATCATCATCATCACGACACTGAAGACAAAATAACTAAAAAATAGTAACCATGTTAAATTGAACCCATGTGTCCACAATACCAAGAAATTTTATTATTCCATCTTAGCTAATCGTTCTGTTTTGGTGTTTACCCTGAATCCCCCTTCATATGGAAAAGCCAGAGTTTAAACTCCAATGGGGAATGTTTGACTCGTAAACAATATCGGTTGGTCGGATGCATGTAGGATAGAGTACTAAACTCTCAATGTACATCCCTTAATGATCCCCTATTTTCAATTTAAAAAATAAATAAAAAAGCTAAGATAATTATCTTTTCTAATAATTGAAGATTTTGTTACTATCTCTACAGATTCAGATCCTTAGATGAATATCTCATTTTCTGTCTCTGAAAAATGTCCTTTTTTGTTTAAATATTTATGTCTATGTGTTTCTGAAAACACTGTACTGAAAATGCAGTCAACAAATAACCCTTTGATGTACAGTATTAAAAATGGAAGGATCCCAGGTGCATTATAATACTAGTGACATTTCTTGTGTTTCCATTCTTGCTTACAATAAAGCTTCTGTTTTTCTTTGTGCTCATAATAAAATTTGTTGGGTCCATTCCGAATGAACTTGTAGTCTTTCAATTCTACCCATTGCGCTCTTTTACCTTTTACTGTCTTTATTTCAAAATTGTATTCAGTATTATTTGTTTTCAAGAAAAGACACGAAATACCATTCAATTTACTTTTTGCTTCTCATCCAAACGTGCAGGACTTTATTTTAAATGATTTCGTTTCAGAGACAATACTTTTCTCTAACCCGTCATGTCCATATGTTACGGTCTCATCATCACTCATTGAATTCTACGAAATATTGTGAACCTTTTGAGTGTTCCAAGAGCTATAACTTGCTTTGTTGTTAAAATTACCGCGCTCTCTTCAACTTGAAATAGGATTTTATATGTACAAAACCGATGTTGATTGTTGTTGCCTGCTACACGTGCGCTCCAACTTAAATGCTTTATGTCACGAGACAGATTACAAAACCTGTCATTTTCAAAAACCATGACGTAATTTCCAGACGGGAAAAGTCACGCGCTGAATGAATGAATGAATGACACTATTGGTTACCCAAACAAAGCCGATAATGCATACTTTTGTTTTAAAATGAATACAGAAAATTATATTAATATAAGAAACATACACACATTTGAATTTAGATCGATAATTCTGAGCACCGGTGAATTGTGGACACTGAAGAAACGAAACAGACTTTATTATACCTTACGTACAAACATGCACACATACATAATCAAACCACTCAAACAAAATAGGATATAATTTTTGTTTCTAACCAAGCTAAGAGAAACAGAAATTGAAACTTCAATACGATGATTAAAAGATATGGAAATAGTTACATACATAATTATTCCAGTTCTTTCCTTTTCAAAAATAATGGAAACAATACTTCACAATAAATCCCAACAAAGCATGAATTATGAATTTTTAAGTTATTTGAATATGTTTAAGTTAACATACAGGAAAACCTCGCTTAACGATAATTCGATATGCGCGATAATCAGTTAGCGCGATTGAGTGAAATGATATTGTATAATTTCCCGGTTTAAGCGAGTGATCAATCAGTATGTGCGATTTTTTTACGTTTTGGAAAATTTTTTGTTGCCAATCTGCAGCGAGCGGAAAAGCTGGAAGTCATTAAGAGCCATTCAAGTGGCTGGGATAAAGCGAGTCTACAGTTCGGACTATATTAAATACGTGCAAAGAATACACTGAACAAGAAAAAGTTGCTACTGCTTCTTTAAGCAGGCCGATCACCCAAAATAGAAGCCATTTAATGATCGAGATGGAGCATCTTCTATCAGTCTGGATTGAGGATTATAACCAAACAAAAATACCTCTCAATACAGTGTTCAGGCAAAAGGTCTTAATATTTTTACCTCATTGAAAGAAGCCAAATTTCAAGAGGAATGCGAAAGTTTTACTGCGAGTTTAGGATGGCTTGACCGTTAAAAATCGAACGGGACTGCATAACGTAAGAATAAGTGGGGAACCTGCTAGTGCTGATAAAGATTCTCCGCCAAGTTTTCTGAAGAATTGTAAAGGATAATTCAGGAGGGTGATTATGACGATCGGCAAATAATCAACGTCGACGAAACTGGTCTCTTTTGGAAGTGTATGCCAACAAAAACTTTCCTGGCTAAAACTGAAGCATCTCAACCAGGATAAAAAGTAACTAAAGATCGTCTTACGCTTTTATTAGGAGGCAATGCAGAAGGCGACTTTAAACTCAAGTCTATGTCAGTTTATCGTGCGCAAAATCCAAGATTTAACATAATTGAAGATATCAGCGCAATTGGAAAAAATACTTGGATTTATTGAACTGGATAATGAAGATGTGAAAAACTTGCTGTTTCCCATTCAGAACATTTAAGCGAGAATGATCTCCCTCAACTAGTGCATATGAAGAAGAAGAAGAAGAAGAAGATAATGAGTGCGTACAAGAAGAGAATGTTACGACTAAGAAGCTAACTGTAAAAGCACTTGAGCTAGTTTTCAATCATACTGAGCAGGCTAAAGAAATTTTGTTTGATGCTGATCCTGATATGGAACGAAGCTTCGAAGTTCACCGAAATCTTGATAAAGCTTTAGCAAATTGCATGACAAGATGAAAACTTCGAGCACGATTCAAACATCTTTACTTAATTTTGTTTGTAAAAAAGTAGCTCAATCAAATGTTTACACATTAAATAAAAATTTAACCAATTGACTTTTATTAACTTTGATGATTTATCCTCTAATATAGCTCATACTATAATTGTTTCCCCAAATTTACGCTAGCTGATGGATGAGTTATAATTATTCCTATTGTTTCTTACATTCGCTTAACGCGATTTCGATTAGCGTGCCTCGATTAATGGATTAATTAATCTCGTTAAGCGAAGTTTACCTGTACTTTTCCATAGACCAGCGTTTTTTGTTTTTGTTTTTCTAAACTATGTTCCACGGAGTCCTAGAGTTCCTCGAAATTTTGCAGGGATTCCCCCAGAGCATACAGGTTATTCATGAAACTTTTATAGAGATTCGAGAAAAAAAAAAAATCTATAATTCTGCGGTCTCAAAAAGTTTAAGAATCCCTGCCATAGACCTAATCGTAAAAAAAAAAAAAAAAAAAAAAAAAAAATTTCATTAATAGAGCCGATGTTTTAAAAGCTGACTCGTTAGTTTAGCAACATGTTAATTGTAGAGTTGGGGGGGAAGGGGGAGGGGAAGTATTATATTGAACAACAATAACAAAAACATCACCCCCACACTTTAACTCCATTAGCTTTCTTTAAAGTATCTATTAGCTCCTTTTATAACATTTCCAAAGTCGCTTAGGGGTGTTTCTGACGGCTAACAAATGGCACATACAGTTAGGAGAAGGCTAAAGTTGCTTTCAAGTCGATGTCTTTGTTTCACTGATACTTTCTAATGAAGAAACAAGTAGATACTGCCTTAAAGGGAATGTTTTCCCTTTAAACAAAATGACAAAACAATGGAGGATTCTGAGTTAAAATGTGATTGATGTCTTCACTTGTCAGACGCATCTCTGGGTCTTAACGAGGTCAGACGATTTCTTTTTAAAAACTTGAAACTGCCGATAACCACGAAGATGAAGAACATCATGGGGGTTTTAAGAATGAGGAGGAATGATAAATAAAGCATTTCAGCAGATCAGCGAAAGTATAATGAATAAGGTTCCTTTAAAAATTCGGAATAAATTGATACGGGAAAAAAAATCCACTACGAAAAGAAAACTTTTTTGTTTTTAATTTCTAAAATGTATAGAGCCAAGGGGCTTCAATTAGAATGGAGGATATTATAGATCCAGAAATATTTTATAATTAAACATAGAGTGAAACTTAAAAAATAAAGTTTCAGAAATTTTGTAGTGAGCTTATAAGAATATACCTTCGAATTTAGACTTGTCTTGGCTGGGACTATTTAAAAGACACCAACTCTGTTCGGAAGTATAAATATTGTTAAGCTTTCTATATAATTAACTACAAAATACAGCTGGATCTATGATGTTTTATTTATCTTTTTCATTTTATTCCATGTTTACTAAAAATAGTTTTAAATTTTCTATATAAATGAAATACAGTAAAATGTTTAAATTTGCTCATAGTTATAAATTATGATAAATGATAAATTGAAGAGAAGATGGAGATTTAGAGAATCGACCATGAGATGCGGTGATTAATAATACCCTTGGAGGGTAACGGATGGCAATGCTGAACCAATGAAGTTCTGAGGTTCGGCTGTTGCTGTTATCCCCTTAGGTTTTTGCCTTAAGGGAGCAATTTGAGTCTCCGGGGAAAGTGTTCTCCGGCACGGCCCGGTGAGGGGCTTTGTCGGTGAATTATTTTCTTCGGAATTTGAGCGGTTCTGCTCGGTGGTCGAGGAGCCCGTCACTGAGTGGAACCAACGCTGAGATGAGATAGGGACGGTCTTTCGCCCACTATGGAGTGGCCTAGAGATCGTCCGATTTTTTGAGATATCACCTTTACTTAAACAGTCGGTGATTAATAATACCCCTGGAGGGCAATGGATGGCAATGCTGTAGCCAATGAAATCTTAACTGAGGCTCGGCTATTGCTGTTACCCTCCTGCCATGATCAGAGCTTCAATAGCTCAATAACACCTTATCTCTACAGATAACGGGGAAGATCAAAAGCATTCTTGCTTCGCTCCTTTAAGCCAGTCCTTATCCTTATAAGGATTACGATAAATTGGTGAACCCTGTCTGGTTGCCGGGATAAGAATAACTCCATCGTAAATCCATGCGTGGCGTAAGAGGCGACTAAAATAGACGCTGAGTTTCGCTCTCAGGTTTCTTCCGGAATTTTGCTCCCGGTGAAGGGGGGGGCTTGCCCTGGGGAGAGCATTTTGAGTCTCTGAGGAGGGTGTTTCTTTTTCCCTGGAATATGAGCGGTTCTGCTGGGTGGTGGGGGAGGGAACGTCACTCAGTGGAGCCACCGCTGAGTTGGACGATCTCTCGGCCACTATGGATTGGTCTAGGGGATCGTTCTAATTTTTAGAGACGGCTTTACTTACATATAAGCCCATTGTAGCGCATGCATCTCGTACGAGGCGACCAAATGGGTACCCATGGAGGGCAGTGCTGTAGCTAATGAAGTTTTAACCGAGGCTCGGCTATTGCTGTTACCCTCCTGCCATCATCAGAGCTTATAGATATATACTATCCTAGCCATACATTTTCTTTACAGATAACGGGGAATATGAAAAGCATTTTTGCTTCACCCATCTATCAAAAAAAAAAAAAATATATATATATATATATATATATGATAAATTATTTCAATGTTGACATAATGTTGCTCAGAAGAGATTAAAGAGCTTGCTGTAATGCTGTAATATATTTTTCATTACTAACTCCACTTAGCCATTTATGTTACTCCTTAAAATCATTTCCCAGCAAACCATAATTACGACAATGATAGCAGCCGCCATATCCTCCTTATATTTTTTCCACTGAGAGCATTATAATTACATATGTCCTTAGTCGTTCGGCTAATATATCGAGAACTCAACTAATTCTCTGGCTTGTCACGTGGTCTAAGCCTTTCAGGCCTTATGAAACGCTATTATAGAAATAAATTTCCAGCTGTTCCCCTTTAAAAGAAACCAATTAGATGGTAGATTACTTTGGAGGTAGGCGAATGGCTCTAGGCTATTAATGCATGCTAATTCGAAATACACAAAAGGAGTTTTAGGTTGACAGATTTCTTATTGCTATGGTGGTATAAACTTTAAGCTGCTGCTTCAGTTTTGAAAACAAAATATTTTTTTTTTTTTTGGTTTATTGTTAACGTCCTCTATTTTTATTAAAGCACTCACCAAGTTAAAGAAGCGATCGATAAATGCAAATCACTAAGAGATTTCATCTGAGCTTTAAACGAGGCCATTCCTTCCCTTCTTTGTATCGTCGAGTGAAAATCTTTGCAAAGAACGAATAGTAAAATGCCACGAAATGCAAACAAATGGCTTTCTTTCAGAAAAATGTGATTTTATAATGAATATTTGGTATTATAATTTTTATGTGTTTCCTCTTTTGAATTCCTTTAGCGCAATGCAATTTCGAAAAAAAAAATTCTTTCGTCTACTGTAGCCTCATCAGTTTGGGGAAAAAAACGTGAACTTCTAAATCGTAACACTATTTTAACGAATAATTCAGCTGAGGTTGTCAGAAACATAAAATGCGTCAAACCTCAGTTTTGAGTGACTCAAGTTAGTTTTTATTGAGTGCATCTGTGCCAGGAGCTTCCGTTACGCAGTCGGCATCGGGAATGCCCACTGACCCGTCTAGGACCAGTGAGCATTCCCGAAAAGACCTTTTTTCAGGACTTTTCAAATGAAGGTTATTAACCCATTCTTATACTAAGGCGGTGATTTTTTACTCCAGAAAACTTGGGCTTCCTTTCTTACTTAATAGGAAGTTTTTAGGACGGTTTGCTATCCAACTCATAAATAGCATTCGTATTTGTAATGTTCAGCGATATTTCATTAATATAAAGAGGAAAAGATGTAATAGTTCACTCCTATGTCACTAGATGGCGTTGTTGTTGGCAGCAATTTCTTGTTTTCGTTGTGTATATTTAAATTTGAATAGTGAAAATAATTCTTAACCATTCTGAAGAAATAAACTTTTATGCTAAAAGGTTAGTCAAAGATACTCATATCATGAAGGCAAGTTTCTCTTTTCGGAATAAAAAAAAATAATAATAATAATAAACAAAACATCTACACAAAACGGATTTTAGAATACTCACAGTCGTCTGATACTCGATCTCGCTTCATTCTCTTGATTGCCTGTTTGTAATTCGAGCCCAACTCGATTCTCCCGCGACTGATTTTATGGTCAATAAAAAACACAACAAAGAAATTCTGTTTCTAAAACTTTTCGAATGAGTTTCGCATTATTTCCTCCTCCTCAATTTTCTTCCGCTTCTATCTTTGGATGTGCACTATCGTCTACAGCGAAACTATTTGAATAAGTGATCGTTTTAAACCACTAGAAAATATTCAATGATTCATTCGTATACCTTATACAGTAAGTATCAAGGCTTGGTAAACAACTAAAAGTTTTTAGAGTAGCGTAGAGATTTTTGAAATATTTTTATTCTGATTGTTAAATACACGCTAGCAAGGTAGAGAAGAGAAAAAATAAACAAAAAGTAACAACTACCTTAAAAAAAGAATCAGATGTTCATTTATTGTGCTTGCTATAATAAAAGAGAAAAACCCTTGGTGTCACCTGTGGGTTAACATATAGATTATCATACATTTTCCAGTTTATATGAATTTAAGCGATCTAATATTCTTTTCCTCAGAGTTTGCGTGTTTCTCTCTCTCTCTCTCTCTCTCTCCATCCATCTTTTTTTTTGTTTCAATCAGAAAAAAATATTAATCTAATTTATAAAGTAGTAACATAAATTTTGCCCAGTCAGCCCATTCCTAAAATTCTTCATAACCAGACAAGTCCGATGTTGTATAGCTTACTGTGGTACGTCACAGTTTGTTTATCTAAACGGAAACTGACAAGTCATCTCTGATCCGTCTACCCGAGTTGACTGTGGAAAGATATTAATTTTGCAACTATGGAACCTTCGCCCAACATCTGGACATTTGTGAGTGATCGAGGTATTATTTCCCCAGAGTTTTGTGACTCTGATGTTAAAAATTTCTCCTTTCTTTATTTTTTATGATTTTTTTTGTACGTAGTTCTTATACAATGGAAAACTGACAACGTATTTTTCTTTTCTTTTGCAGATTCGTTTTACATTTAGAAAATAAGAAAAAAATATTTTTGTTAGAAAAACCAGACTTTTCTAAAAAACAAGTCTTATTTCAAAAATTTAAGTCTCTCAATAATAATCATTTTTATTGTAGTCGTTTTGAGTATAAGAATAAAAATGGCAGTATCTTTCAAGGACAGACATTAATTTTTTCGGCTCCAATGATGATAGATGGCGCTGAAGTGCGAATGATAATTTTAATGGTAACAGATGGTTTGAATTGCAGTTCCAAACAATTAAATGGTAACGGATGGCACTAAATTTCAAATAAAAGTGTTAATGCTAACAAATAATGCTGAAAAGTTGTTAACTCGGTGTATTGGCTTCGAGAGAAAATGCCAAATAAGAATTTCCCGTACATAAGGTAGACCGCTCACCCGTGCTAGCAAAAGAGTCCGAACAAGAATATGTGCTTTTTTCTACGGCAAAAAATTTAAGATATTTTGTAAAAAAAAGTCATCTCAAAATCCTCCTTTAACAATGCTAAATCTTATAGAGAATTTAAAAAAAAAATTGTAATAACAATGGATTATACATTTTATTCTAATTTCTTATCACGCGAATATAATAATGAGGTAAAGGCCGGTGCAGATTTGTCACAAGAGGGCGTCTCGTATCATTATTAAAATACCATCATTTGCTTCCTGCTTGGCGGGTTGTATAGTTGTGGTCTGCGTGACAACGATCAATAAACAGAAACGAAGCTCTTTTGTCTAAACGTTTTTGAACATTCAGAAGCAGTATATTCTAGTCAGAATGAAAAAGAGCACATACGAGTGCACGAAAGAACTAAGACTTAGTCGAATAATAAAGGACAAAAATTTATAACAAAAATCTATCAGAAAATTTACGATCGAACAGAAAACAACTAAAAAAAAATCCATGTAGTCTCAGAATAACGTAGCGAAAATATGCCATGATTCTCTCATATGAACAGGGTGCATAAAAATTCTGACGAAGTTTTGAACAAAAATGCTCCAAATTAAAAAAAATTCACTAGTGTGGATTGTAAATGTGTATAGAAAAAATAATTGTTTAGGAGAACTAAATAATATTTTCAGAAACATATTGAATGCTGGGGGAGATGTACATGTGATACGTTTGTCAAGAAATATTAGAGCTGTTACAAGTAAAAAAAATTTAATATTAACATTCACCTCTGTGTCTTTCCCTGCTAAAAAAACATAGAAATTGGAGACTTAATTCTGTCTGTATGTCAATCACTAACAGAAATAATTGTGGTAACGTAGTGAATCAATACATTTTAAAACGGTTATCTAAAATAGAATCCGGTCTACGACGTCAGGAACTCTGATCTTGTTTCAGTCAAATGGTGAGTTAGCCGGTCTCATAAAGTGATGGGAGGTTTTCTCTAGAAACTGGATGTTTTTCGTTCATCAGAACAGACAAGCAAGCCCATGAACACACGGTTCTACAGACATAAAATACGCACCACTAGGGATGCAGCAGAGGAATGGCAAGCCGGATGAATTAAATTACCTAAAGACTCTAATGGGGGAGGGGGCTCAATCCGTCATGGTTGGGTGAGAAATTGATGAATTAAAAAATGGATGGTAGTTTGTTTGCTTACCGAGATAAAAATGTGAATTGTCTTAGAGATAGCACTGCTATCTCTAAGACAATTCACATTTTCTTACGGTTGAGACGTCATTCCCCTCAACTGAAAGAAAAGATAGAAAGATGATGCACAATTGCAAACAGATCTAAATAGACTATATTTATGTTGATTTGTTAAATGACTTAAACACTTCATTAGTGCTTAAGTCTCACTCAATATTTGATGACCTTTGCGGCTAAATAGGCAGCCTGTAATTTTCCATGAACAGGCTATGAGTTTGATCACATTAATATGGATATATTTGAAGTCTTGATATAATAAATGATTTTCTACGTCCGGTGGGATACTTACTTTCACGGGAGAGCTGAAATTCCAAGACACGAAATTCACCGTGTTTGCCCTCTAAATAAGGTTTTGTCCATAGCCTACTTGTTGTAACAACGTGCTATAGGTCTAATTCTTGCGCAGCAATGTCTTTGAAAGTGATCGGAGAAGACATAAAAGATGAAATATGAAGAATATGGCGTCCTCAGTAAGTCTTAAATAAACTAAGTATATTTCTTGGGTGGAGATGGTAGCGTGTGCCACTGTTGACTAGAATCAGTTGTGTAATTTCTGTAGATTAATCTGTAAAACAAACAATTTATGTTGTTTATATTCTCAGATAACGTTTCCAGTATTGGACAAGATATATATATTTTATCCTCTGTATAGGATAACTGTCATTTATAAATATATAAATGACAGTTATCTTAGACTGTAATTTATTGCAAGTAACCGACTTGCGTGTATGGGAATGAAAGTAGTTTCCTTTCCAGTACCAATTCTGCATATGAGGCTTGGGTACTTAGTATAATGGAAAAGAGAACAACTTAACCTTTTCTATCATTACGAAAAACATACAAATATACTTCTGACACCCTTTAGGAGTCATATGTAATGTTTCCGTGAAGTAATTTGTATGAAATGAGAACCATTCGGAGTAAGAGTTCTTGTTAATGTTCAAGATCATTCGTGACATACAAGAACCTGGATTTTTTTTGTTTAATTTTCTTTATTCAATTTTGGAAACGAAGGCATTTCGCAACTATTCCGACTGCACTCTTTCAAGGTAAACAAATTTAAAAATGCAGAATATATCGCCGAATAATATAAGGGCGCAAGTATACCACTATACACAGATCGACCATATTGCAATCTCTTCTCTCTCTCTATAAGAAATGACTTTTTAAGCGCTTTTAAAACGGATAAGGTAAATGATGATCACAGTTTGCAAGAAGAAAAAAAAAAAGAGAAAAAATGAGTGGTTCAAATATCCTACGACATTTGAAATGCATCCATTATGTTAAAGATTTATTAAAGAAAGTTTTATGAAAAAAAAAAAAGACTGATGCTTGTCACAGTCTTTACGACATCCTCCTTAAATTGACTACAGGAAAAAACTGATTAAAAGGAGTAAAAAATTAAAAAAAAAGATTTCTTTTAACTCCTGGCGGAGTACATTGAGAAAAGATTGTAAGCGACATTCTCTAATCCAAATTAAATCGAGCGTCTTATGGCTACATTCATAACAAAACGTGATTAAGCCAAGGTTATTACAGAACTTTTTTTTCTATTTTATTCCTTTATTTTTTAATAGTTTCCACAAGAAGAAGAATCGAGCCCTTAAGCCTTAAACAAGATACCAAAATCACTCCGGTATTAATGAACAAAAAACTGAATAATATTTTTCAGGCGAGCAGGCAATGAATGCTTTTATAACCTATAGTTACATGATGGTGTAACTATAACACCATCATGTAACGTGAAAATATAACACCAACATGTACTAAAAGTGAAAGATCTTCGTGAGGTGCTTTGGGATTGTGTTTTAAAGATACGATCTCTAAGGATCTCATGGCAATACATTTTCGAAAAGTTAGATCTCCTCAGAAGCTACGTAGAAAACAAAAATCCCTTTAGTAATTTATACCAACAATTATTCACTCCTTTGTCTACGCATGGAACGTTTTTTTTTGCACTTCAAGGCACACAAAATATTATAATTGGAATTCCCAATTCCAGTTAGAATTTTCACGGGGGTTACGATAGACTAGGAAGCGCAGTTACTTCACCTATGTTCAGATACATTTTACAATTTGCAATAAAGGTAAGTGTCTATGCTCTGCCTTCAATCCTCATTCACCTTCCAAGCAACTGAATTGCTCTCTCTCTCTCTCTCTCTCTCTCTGTTGAAAAACAAAACAGATTATTATTTGTAGAGTGCTCGTTTCAATAATTGTAAAATATATTGTGAAATTATCTGAGACGTCCTATATGGAATTGATTTTAAATTTTATATTCATTTTGAAGTATTCAAATCAAATCTCTTCTCCCCCCACACATCTTGTCAACCCCTTTCGAAGCTCTACATATTTCAACTTAGAGAATCGGATCTATGTCTATTCTGCAAAGTTTCAGGTACCTTGGAACACACATCTAACCTGTCCTGCAAGGACGAATGCTGGTTCTTGAAATTCACGCTTGCTCTTGTTATCATTCAGGGAGGAAAGGTGTGATTGAAGTCTGAATAGCGGAATAATAAATTACTGACCATTTAAAACTACTATATATTTAGAAATTTATGTACATTTAATCATACAAATACAACATTTATTTTACAAATGATTTTCTATCTTTTTCAATTTAGCTACTTGAATACAAATTCCACTCTACGGTTTTTCTTTATGAACTGGTCAATAACATCGTCATAAAAAGTTGGTTGTAACTTAATTGTCCCAAGCAACACGCACACTCGTAAAGGCTTGCTGAAGCTCATTTGGCTAGAGCTACTTTGACTGCGTATGGCCTTGTGTTTAAGACGACGTGAAGGGAGCGGAAATGGCTATGCTTGCGCATGAAATCACAGTGCTGCAGCAACGGACCTGGAAGCTCCGACAACCGAGCAAGCCAAGGTAGCTTTGACTAGACGAGCAAGCATCGGCCTTCGATACACAACGCAAAGTTCAATTATTGCCGCGCAAGCTTAAGCCATCTTCTGTCTACAAAAATAAAAGCTTAAATGAAATGCTTATAAATGCATGCATTTATTAACAAATAAATATAACTTCTTTCTCAATTAATGAGCTTGCGCAACAAGCATAGCAAGTATGGGGAATTCGCCCCTGCTGTCCTGCTAACAAAGTGTTGATCACTTATGCTCTTAATACTGCCTCTAGTACTTATAACTACGCACACACCCAAGACGACTACTGGAATTTAGTCCATACAGAAGAAAACAGACACAGAATATGCAATTTCTTCTTCATCTGCGCTAAGGCCGTCATCTACAGCTTCTACCTAAAACACACAAGAAATAACCAGCACTCATCCATCACCGAATTGACACAAACCCTCATATATAGCTTACGTCGGAAACTACAAAGCAGGCTTTCACTTATTTTTATTTATTTATTTATTCATATGGAGTTTCCTCCCTTTTCTCCCCCGTCCCTATTGGGGAGAGTTGAGTCCCCCTCATGGGGGTTAAATATTTAGGACTGTAGATCCGTGTGTTCACGGGGCCGGTTTGCCTGCTTGCGGGATGAAAAACCTCAGATAAACTGAAAAAAAAAAAAAACCCTGCTGTCCACGCCCAAGACTGGCTAACTTTGTTATGGCTGAGGAAGCTATGATTGCGAAGTGTATAGCCACTAGGCTAACCGCATGGACAGGCTTTCACTGGAACTTGCTTACTACAAAGAAACTAGAACTGTCGCGAAATTCATAGAGGAATGGAATCCAAATGGTACCCTGTTCTGGATTGCCGACGATAATAACACTTCATCTGAACGATAACTAAGAATGAAACTGAACTGTAATGTTTATTCATTTATTGCATGTGGTGAGCTATGGAAATTTGAACAAAGGACTCGCATCGTCGAGCAAAAAAAAAAAAAAAAAAAAAAAGAAAAATGGATTAGCTTAGCCCTTATAATACTTATATTGCGACTTTGTAGAGCCTCTGACAGTTATGAAATTCCTGTAGGATATCATTAATGCTAGATCTTTTAAAAATCCCAAATTGAGAAGTCGGTTTAAAAAGTCCTTATATTTATTGTTCGATGCAAAATGCTTGCATAAAGCTGAGTAATTTCTCCACAAATCAAGAGCCGTTTGTAAACTACAAGCTGCCCATCATAGTCCAAACAGACGGCCGATCTTTAAAATTTCGATACCAAGGTCTTTTGCAATTGTATTTAATTCTCGTTGATTTTTTGGTGGTTGATGATAAAAAGCATATAATTTATCCATGAATATTTCAAAATGATTTATTTCTTTAATGTTTTTTTATCGAATCGTCCAATGCTAATTGTAAACGATGAGCAACGCAATGTCAGATCACAACGTTGGGAAATTTTTGTAGAAGTTGGATTGCAACACCTGATTTGTTTCCTAACATTACACTAGCTCCATCAGAACAAAATGCAATGAGATGATTTTTTAAATAGTTATCAGAAAATCCACATGAATTTAAAGTAGCAATTATAGTAGCATGCATACATGCATAGATATTTTCTAGTTCTACAAGATTATTAAACATGAAGAACAAGGGGCTCGCAATTTTGAGAACAAATTAGCAAAGGACTCGCCCGAGCCCCTTATAGCTCACCACTGATTATATATCCGAAAGGAAAATCTTTCTTTCTCTGTAAAATATATACTTATAATATGTAAATAGTCCTTTTGTTACCTATCTTCTAATGTATATTTTAACAAGTTAAATAAAACAATATATATCTATATCTGTCTATCTATCTCTCCCTCTCTAGCTGTACTATGCGTACACTAAAAGATCTGTTCACCATCCCATTCATCTTGGTGAATGAATCTTTATTTCAAAAACTTCACTAATAAGTACGCGCTTCCAAGTATTCCTGGTTTTCGTAACCATAATTCTAGGGTAAGTTTAATGAACGGATTATAGACATAGGGTTAAAAGTACATTTTGTATGAAAACAACAGCGTATATTCTTCTGGCAGTTTTGTCGGATATTAAGGAATGAAAAACCAAAGTTTCGTTAAATTAAGATGTCCTCCTAAAAGCGGTTGATTCTGTGCAGATCAGATCAATTACTTTGAGTTAATGCTCTCTCTCTCTCTCTCTCTCTCCCTTACCGGCTGTCTCCCCTCTTCTACTCTTCCGCAAACGTTAAGTTTTCTGCTCCATTCATTTTCCGCAGATATTTCTACGGTCAGTGTTTACCAGAATGGGTATCAGTAATTTCTTCACTGTCGCAAGCAGTAACCACCCACCTTGACTTAAAAAAAAGAAAGAAAGAAGCACTTATATTAACCCCGTACTAGTCTTTATCGATCGTGTGCTTTCTTCGTTACTCAGGAATGCCATACTAACCCTTCCCTTCCACACTAATGGGATAACAGAGTCGCCTCACTGTACACCAGCCACTAATCGTTAATGTGGAAATGTATCACACACGACACCCTCGTTGCGACGAGTTGTACTAAGATACTTCAGACGGCTTACCACAGTTTTAGAAATTCGGCTGTAGCCTGATGACAGAAATGCAGTTTAAAAAATTGTTTTTTTCTGTAGTTATATAGCGTTTTTCACTATCAGCAAAAATCCTTTTTAAGAATGTGTAGATTTTAAATTTTGGAGAACGCGGAATCCGGACGTTAATGGAAATTTTCTAAAATTTCACCCAATGTGAGATATCGCGAGTGTTTATAATCAGTGGGAAAATAATTCACATTCCTTGTGTAAACTGTAGTTCTAAAATAGTCTGTCAGGAACGAGATGGCCGTCGTCTGAGAAGGCTTGTAAAGACAAACAGAACTTCCTGTGTTGCAGCAATTCACCGAAGCACTTAATGAAGGCTGTTCCCAACTCATATCCTACCCAGCTATGCGCAGGGAATTGAAGAGGTTCGGTATTGGCAGTCGCATGCCTGTACGCAAAATAAATGTTTCTAATCAGTGGCCGTTATTTCCTACATTATTGTTGTAGGATTCTTTGCTGCAGGAAACGTGAATTATTGGTGTAGGAAATTTACATAATTGTTGTAGAAAATGAACATTCTTTGCTGTTCGAAATGTACATTACTTGCAACATTTCACATATATTCATGAATGTCATCGAACTTCATTTTTCCAGAGAACCTAAAAGAAGGGATTTTTACATTTAATTCCGAAGTGATAAATTTATAAATTCTCGTCAGTTTCGAGTTGGAAATATATTAGTTCAAATGCAGTTTCATAAATTCAGTTTTATAAATTTTAACCGCTTACACCTAGATGAGTAATTTAAAGTTTTAGATAGTAATAAAATAATTCATTTTCAGTTTTAAAAGTAAATTTACACAACAGTCTTTTATTTAAATTACTGAAAAGATATAGCGAATGAATAAAAAATGTTCCTAAGATGGGGTGTGAAGCAGCAGCTGCATAAAGGTTCGTATTATGTAGTGACTTTTCTCTCATACCCAAGGGCGGCTCATGCATAGGCGAAGCACCCCCAATTTTCTCGATATATAAATAGATTTATTAATTTATTTATATTTGCTTGTAATATTTAATTTTATCATCAACAATCCTATACAATTCTCTTATTTTGTATAAAAAATAATAAAAATCCATCTTGTAGCACTTAGGAGGGCGAAGGACGCCAGCAGCACTGTGTTTACCACAGTGCCATATTGCTACGCACGCAAGCATATGCACGTCATAGTGAGATGCGAGCTATTAGCGTAATGCGGCACTGTCCGTCGCGCAGTTCCACTGTTGTTTATATGCAGTTTGCGCCAGTAGTAGAGTGTTCGTAGTGCTTATCGTGTTTACTCCGTCTCTTTAAATATTTGGACATTACAATTAAAGACATAACATTGGTTATAGTTTTTATTTTAGAACATTATTGGGGTTATGATAATGGATTTTATTTTTAAGTAATTTTGAATTATACTAAACTGTATAAATTTATCGATAATAAACAATATTTTTTCATGTTTAATTTTTTTTTAATTTTTACCATAATTTTAATATTTTACCAAACACTCATACACTGTACTTACAGTATGTATGTATAACATCGCCACTGATTTGAATGAAATAATGAATTTGAATGAAATAATTTATTGGAAATAACTACCATAAAACATATTTTTAGTTAATACAACATCTTCGGTATGCTAATAACCAAGTATGCAGTCAAGAACAGAAGGGGTATCTGGATTAATATAAAAGGCAAAATTGTCTGCTATAGCAGACAATTTTGCCGCGTAGTTTAGTCGGAATCGCCGATGTCCTACAGTTGGAAAGACCGGGGCGGGGGGGGGGGGATTCGAATTTCGTCTATGACGAAAAGAACCTTTATAAGAGCTTTATCAACTGAAGGTAAGTTAGCCGGTCTCATACGGAGTTGGCGGGGATTTTTCTTCCTCAAACTCAGGTGTTCATTCTTCAAATTAGCCAGAAGAATACACTTAAAGGACAGACACAACAGACTTTCAGAGCTTTAGTTAATTCGGTTGTAAATCCAAAAACAACAGCCTCCTATATTATTCTTGACTAAGTACTTTTATACACAAACGTAGCAGAAGATTGATATAACTAACAAAATAGCCACAACAATGAAACAACAATGATGCATTGTTTATTTTCCATTTGCTGAACCTATCCATGATTACAACAGAACGTAGTATCTCCATCATTCAAAACAAACTAGTCTCTATGAAGACGTGAGTTAAAATAAGTGGTGAGATCTGATAGAGCAACGTCACACGCACCTCATAATGCTAGCAACAAAACTTTGAAGTAGATAGAAAAACTTTTATTGGATTAATAAGTCCCCCCCCCTTAAATTTTTCTATATTCTGAAAGTCTGATATGTTAATTATCGTGTGGCTTGCAGTATTTACATATATTAATAGCGAAATTTGTAGTCAAACATGAAACTAATAACATTATCTCTTTAGTACAACATGATTTAACGTAGAATTATTCATTATGCGATCCATTGATAATTATTTTAAGAAATCTAAAGGTGAACAGGTTATATATAAAAATAAGTGTGGAACACATTCAACTACAAAGATGCCCGAAGCATTTATAAACATGTCGGTGTGTCGCTTATTAAATATTAGTTTGCTTTTAAATTTACTATAGCAGCGTGGCAGATGTTTTTTCTCCATCATCCTTCTTCTTTTAGCTTGATCGTATTATTATGAGGGGCTCAAACGATGCATGAAATTCTGAAAGAAATTTTTTTTTTATCAGTCATCAGAAACATAGCTGGCTTTGGAAAATTAAATTACGTTTTTTTTTTCTATTAGAATACATTTTTTATCCTTAAAAGTATTTTCTTGTTTTAAAATTAATGACAAACAAAAATTGAATTTCTTAATAGCGACAGGATAAGATAGGGAGCGCTGAATAAATAGTGTAGACACAACAGTCGACCAAATGCAATCTCAAGGGGTTAGATCAGGGATTAATTATGCAAAAGATGGGATATTGAGAGAGCAAACTATAAGAAATAGGCTAAGAATTTAATTTCCATGAAATATTATTTTTGGAACCAACTGACCAAACTTCGTTTTACAGTAAACATGTAGATAAGGATTTCTTTTTCAAGAATCCTTGATGGTGAAACAAACGAAAGAATAAAAAATAAAATCTAATGTTTATCGCTACCCTCAGAGTTTTATTTTTCATTTCCAGACTCGAACTATCTCTTTTCTGTTATCTCTAAGAGTTTATGATACAGCTGGGGTGCAATTACGCAGCCATTTTGTTCGATTTAGCAGTATCTTCTAGTACTTGCTTTTTTTTCCTATTACGTTCGCGATGTGAACATTACGTTGCTATCAATGTCTTCATTTACATCGAGCGGAGATAAAATGTAGACACATGCCAATAAATAACTACAAATACCAGAGATAGAAATAAATGGAATGTATGTAACTCTAATTTACATTGTCAGTTGAAGCACATTTTATCTAAACAGTGAAGCAAACAGACATCGAAATCGAAAAATGTAAATTCTTTTATGGCTTAGGGATGTCAGGATATATCAGAACTGACATGAGTTAAAATGATAATTTATTCTCGGCAATATCTGTTTAAGTATTTCTTCATTAAACTTCATCATCTCGGATAACTAAAAATAATAATAATAATAAAGCACATCGTACATGTTAATAAAAAGTGAACAGAATTCTCAGAAAACAGTAGGTTATCTGTAATTTAAAAGTGACCGCGTGAGTGGCAATATTGTTGCTAGTTATATTGTTATCACTGTTTATATTATTAGGTTTCAGAGAAGCCCAACATTCTCTGAAACCTAATAATATAAACAGTGATCATTTTAATTTTAATAATAATGAGATTTTAGTCAACCATATTTTTAACATTCATCTGGTAAACTACTTGATTACGTGAGCAATATAAACTTTAATGAGATCTGCGCAGGCGGTAATTTCTCTTCATTTTGGCCTACTTTGAAATGATCAAGGAACTATATGGTACTGAGAAAATGTCTGGATTCGAAATTTTCCAAATCGATTATGCTGTATGCTTTATAGAGAACTGAAATCTCAGCTCAATACTCTTCCAGTTTAATTCCGTAGTGGTAAAAATTCTTAGAGAACCATTACAGTGGAAAAGACCAGTAGACTGGTTAGCCAATTGTATAGCGTACTACCCTCTCCAACAAGAAATGAATAAAAAATTGGCATTATATTACCGATTTATAAAATTATACTTTTTTTTTTAAATCGATAGATAAAGTTTAGTTTCTTATAAGACAACAACCAGCTGGCAATAAATAGAGGAGGAACATGAAATTTAGAAGGATTTTTCTGCAATCGATAACTACTTCCATTTGTAATGTGCTGATGCTGCTGTGCCTTCGGGGCAGTATTTCGATCAACGTTCCACATTCTTAAGTACTTTTTAAGATGAGCTGAGCTATAAGAATGGCTGCTCAAAAACCGATAGACCAAACAAAAAAAAATCTAGAAATATCTGCTTATTATTGTTCGATTATAAGATAGAAATATAGTTTAATCTCGGCCAATCGCATGATCTCTTGCGAATGTTTTTCTTTTTCGATCTCTTCCATCCTGAAGTATGTTTATTTTGGAAAAATCGACATTGTATTTTCATTGTAAAACTATTATGATTATATGACTGCATTGTATTTCATTATGTTTTATTAGTTCAACTTTATTAGATTTGTATGAATTCGTTTTAATATCATCAGAATCCTAATCCAAGCGTCTCCGTAGTGCAATTTGAAGCACAATGGGATATTGCGCCTGGCAGGAATCTTAATTCCAAAAACTCTGGGTTTTAATCCCGCATGAAGGCAAATCCGTCACAGAAAATGCCAATTTGCAGACACAAAATGCAGTTAGTGGCTCGTAGATGGCATTAGAAGCAGATGAAAAATAGTGGCGTCATGTGTAGATGGGAGATTGAGTAGTGTGGATGGTGTGTGGTGTGGAGAAGTGTATCCTCCCGCGAATAATGCCGTTATTTTTATTAGCAGAATTGCTGCTGCTGCTGCTAATATTGTGTTGCTAAAATATCAAATAAGAAATTTACATTCTTAACAATTAAAACCCTGTTTAATTGTTATTGTTAGATCAATAATTTAATTGTTAGATCTATCTGGCCGCAATACAGACTTTTGATATAAGATCCAAGGTATTTGTTCTCTTCTCTTCTTTGAATGACGAAATTATTGTCTTGCTCCATAAAAGGAGGGAGGGGATTAAGAGAACTAAAACGACCCTCTGCTCAACTTTGAAATGGAGTACCCACCGTAGATTGCATACGTTCTTATTAGCACTTCAAATGTTTTTAAAGTGTTTATTGGAGGCTGGAGACAGGCTACCAATACTTTTATATTTTAAAAGTTTATATATTTATCTTTACATTATAAAAATATGTACGCTCTTAGCTATCATGTCAAATCTATTTATATGCACTTGTTCTGAAACGGAGCATGGAATTTATTAAAATTCCATTTATTAAAACACACACACACACACACACACACACACACACACACACACACACACACACACACACACACACACACACACACACACACACACACACACACACACTCTTCTTTGATGTATTCCTAAACAACAACAATTACCGAGGCAACTCGTGGTAAAGGTGAATCTATTTTATCTATTTGTATCTATTTTCAGAACTCTTTGGTTTTTAAGTGACAGCTTTTATTTGAACTCACTTCTTATATAAATCTCTGGATATCTAATACGATTTCGACAAAACACGCTGGTCACCAAGTTTGTATTTATTTTAAAATTATGATGTAAGAAATGTCGATTTTTTTATATCTCAGAAGTATCATAAGTTACAGAACGTCTACCCCATTTACCGCTGTTTGTGAGCTGAAGGTTGAAAAGGGAATGTTTATAAATAGCGTTCTTGGTCAAACTATGAAGCATTTTCCATTAACATTCTTCCTATGTTTATCTGCTCTCGTTAGCCAGCGGCAATGATAACCAGGAGCATCGAAAAAACATATCGAGTCGGGGGTTTTGATTGGAAACCCTCCAATGTCGTATTTTCGCCTTTTTATTTTCGCTTTACACTTCCCCAAAGAGGCGAAGTGTGGAACGAAATTATGATAAGCATAAATGCGATAAAAAGAAGAAAAACGGATATAAAATCTTGTTTCTCTTTCAGCCCCTAAAGCTATTTATCATCTCGCGTGCTCTTATCATAATTTATACTTTCGTTTACTCGGTGATGACATATTTAATAATGGTTTTGCTTACAGAATTTACCTCTCTCTCTCTCTCTCTCTCTCTCTCTCTTTTCGTTCTTTCTAATTTCACCCTGTTTCCCTCACATCTTTTCTATCTCTAACTACATTTACTATATTTTCATCCACCATTTCATTTTTTTTTGTTTCTTTTCAGGTTGTGAAGATGTTGGCAGTTGTGGTAGCGGTGTTTGCTACCCTCTGGCTACCCTACCGTGTTCTAGTGGTGTACAACTCTCTGGCCAAACACCGTTATATGGAGCTATGGTTTTTGATGTTCTGCAAGACGATGATTTTTATCAACAGCGCCATCAATCCAATCCTTTACAACGCCATGTCAGTGAAGTTTAGGCGTGCCTTTAAAAGGATGTTATCCTGCGGTAAGAAGGAGCCATACTGTCGCGGTCCTTATTCAAGTGTAGCGGGATCGGTTCGTCATAATCAGAGTATGATCACTACGGCCACGCGTGTTACGTCATGCAAAATAGAACAAATGCAGCAATTACTTTGATTGCATGCATGCATGCATTCTTGCGTGCTGTATGTATGTATGTATGTACGTACATGATGTGTGTGTGTGTGTGTGTGTGTGTGTGTGTGTGTGTGTGTGTGTGTGTGTGTGTGTGTGTGTGTGTGTGTGTGTGTGTGTGTGTGTGTGTGTGTGTGTGTGTGTGTGTGTGTGTGTGTGTATACGATGAATGGGTGTGCTATATTTTTGAAACTCACATCAATATATAATAGTTCCTGGACATAACAAATTATCTCTAAGAGACAAACCGAATTCTCCCATTAAAATTAAATAGATACCGCTGTGATGATGGATAGCGACCATGCACTTTAAGTGATTCAGGGTTAACACAACTCGTGTAATCCAGACACCTGGTAGGAAATTATAATCTTCTATGCGGACTATTTCTTTTCCCAAGTTATAAGACTCAGTGGAGTACACTGATAGGTGTTTTGAATGTTCACCTTTCCAATCATTGTTTACTTATTATGCTGTTGCCAAAATATTGCGTTTTCCAAGAGAATTTAACCTCGACTGCTATGCCACTTGTCTTCATCTGAGATTTTAAGCAATTTCATGGCGTGTTTTGGAAATTGCTTTTTCCCTGTATGGTTGTTCCGAGAGGAATCCGGAGCACCCGGAGGTAATAGCGGTCTTACACACATTTTATTGTAGTCTTAATTAGACAGCCCCTGAGAGGAGAATAATAATAATAATAATAATAATAATAATAATAATAATAATAATAATAATAATAATAATAATAAATCTATGGCTTTTTTTTACCCTCACTCTGATGAGAACGAGCATATCAAAAAAAAAAAAAATTTTTCGGAAGAATAAATGACGAAATTTACAGGATGGTATAAAAATAATTATAACATATATAAGGTAGAACTGAAGATAGATAATCAGAACTTCTCACACATGTGCCAATTTCATAAAAAAAACTATTGTATTTAAAATATCACCAATTTAGAAAAATGTTAAATTTAAAAAGTTTTTAATTTTAAATTTTAAAAATGTATATCTTCACTGCGTGGCGATTAATTAGTGATAGCCAGCTATCTCTTATTGGCTACCAGTGGAGATTGCTCTGCCCACTCAGTTTCCAAAAGTTAGATAGGGCTAAACGGCCTCGCCTACTCCCTATACGGGAACAAAAAGGTGTTAGCTGTTTTTTTTTTTTTTATGATGAAAATATTTTAAACTCCCACAAAAATAGAATGAATTAAATTAAATGTACCCAGTATATCCCCGTCTCTATTCACAACTTAGATTCGGTAAAATATCTGATTATGAAACATTCCATGCACAAAATAATAATAGACAGAGTAGATTCTAAAAGAAATTCTATCAGTTCTTCAGAATGAGATTTCTCTAAACAGGGTCAGTTAAACTCAAGTGTTTCGTTAAATATCCAAGCTTTTCAACATAACAATAATAATGCAAAATAAATACCCCCCCACTACCTTGATATATTTACAGAGACTGCTTATTACAAATAATCATCTCATCACATCAATGACTACACCGCATTTAAACTGAGTTTTTATAGAATACTCTTGCTTTGATGACATATGATGCTTATATTTTCCTCTTGAACAATTAATAATTGCGAATAGACAAACTACAGAAATATTCGGGTATGTATGTTCGCTATATAGTCGTTCCATAGTACAAGCGATGTAAACATTACACCAGCAATTTAAAGCATCTATTCAAGACGAAATTCTTTTCCGATCAATAAGACTGCTTCGTAGAACGATGTATATCCTTCAGATGAATTTTAACAAGTTTGGCTCGAGTAAGTTTTCTATTACAGAACTACGATAATTGGCTAAAATTTCTGAGAAAACTACGTAGAATATTAAAAAGAGACAGATAGAGAAAGAAACGGAAATATTCCGGATAACAACGACGATTATATGAAATCACGAGAGAGAGAGAGAGAGAGAGAGAATGAATGCCTGAGATAACTTTACTTTAGTTCAAATAACGAAGCTTTCTTTTATTGATTCTCGTAAAGCCTAAGATGGCACAACAGATCCCAGGGATCAAATATCGATTGAGATTTAATCAGTGTGCAGGAAAGAAGAGGCTTTGACGCACTCGAGTATAAATGAGAGAATGAAAGATCTCAGTTGAACCTCATTCTATGAACACCGTATTTGGTAGTCTTCCGTTTTCTGTGTGTGTGTGTGTGTGAAGTTTAGAATAGTCAAACGCTGTATGCATCTTAGATAATTATCATGCGATAAAAACGGGTCGATTACGCCTTTCTGCATAGCCAATAAAATACGCGTGGTGCGGCTGATAGGACACAAGCCTCTCGGTTGAGAAGAATCCACGTTTGTAACCTGTTAAAGATGATAGGAATTTTTCTGACACTTTTTAATAAATAGGGAATTTTCTGCTGTCAAAGGGTTTCTTTAGTGCAGTTGACAGCAACTATGTCCTTGTGTTGGTAACCTGGGTTCGAATCCCGTTGCAGTACACGAAGAACAACAAAAATTTAAGATATACAGTCTTATACGACGGTTGTGAGGTTTTGTCTGAAGAAAATGAAGCTTTTAATAATCACAAATTACACAAACCAACCACAGACGACCACACCTCGTGATAATTGTCTTACTAGTTACTCATGCGTAAGTTAAGCAGTCGACCAGCCAGACTTCTTTCATTCAATAAGCACGTAAATATACAGTGTATGTAATGTATTTGTCAATTGTTATCTTAGTTTTCCGGCTATGAATTCTTATTCCTACCAATAAGACATATTTCGCTACACTGATGAAGTTACCCTTCTGGTAATTTTCCTGACACTAAATCTGCAGAAGAAAGATTGGTATTAAGGTTTTTTTCTACTTAGTTCCCGAGTTATTCTATCTTTGCGGGAAGGAAGATCCTTTCCTAACAAAAACTTAAATCTTTAATCCCAGAAATAAATAGAGAAATAAATGAATAAACCTCCTGCACAAGTACAGACGCTATTCCACATAATAATAATAATAATAATAATTTAGGGTCAGGATTACGAGATGACTACGGTTATCTGTCATATCATCTTGCACTTTCGTCTTTACACCCGGCTACAAATCAGACTATCGATTTTGGGAAAAAGAAGAAGGCTTAGAGAGAGAGAGAGAGAGAGAGAGA
Source organism: Typopeltis vanoorti (assembly GCF_054136105.1). Taxonomy (NCBI): domain Eukaryota; kingdom Metazoa; phylum Arthropoda; class Arachnida; order Uropygi; family Thelyphonidae; genus Typopeltis; species Typopeltis vanoorti. The sequence goes on from NC_143549.1 coordinate 92,805,467, forward strand.
GAGAGAGAGGATTATTAAGTTATTCAGCTTATTTTCTGCAAATTATGAAAGTGTTAGTTAATAATAATGACATGGTTATCATTTGCCACTATTTTAGTTCACGTCCGTGACTGGGAGTGAGCCTTTATAAATAGCTTTACAATTAAAGTTGCTTGATCTGTCTCGTATGGAAGTGGCAGGATTTATACTTTCAGTTTTTTTTTCTTTTGCACAAGAGACAAACCAGCCGAAGAACCCATTCATTATTGGCATCTTGTCCTTCGTTGCCTCTTCTATAATTTTAACTAATCCTAAATCAACACGTCATTCTGAATGTTTATTCGAAGCCCAGTTGTCTCTGTGTAAGAGAGTGAATTTGTAACAGTGAGAAAATGCGGTACATTTATGTATTATCGTTTCACTGTGAGTTTCTTTTTCTTTTTGAATATTGTTCTCTTTACTAATGACAGGTTAACAATCGATAGTTGTTCTTATTACTTTGAGGAGAAAATACTGCAGGGTAATTTGAATATAAATCACAATCACGTACACTTGGTTGAGCGTACTGTTAAGAGGGCCTAAATCAATATCATTTAATCCTATTGAAAGCGTCAACGTCAACCAAACCTGCCCGTCATATTTAGATAGTCGATTAATCTCTCCTAGAAATCGGTTAAGAGCGGGCTTAGCATTTCCCTAATAACAAACAACACTGCTAGAAAGAAGATCAAAGATTGCGTTGATCGTAAAATATTTTATATAAATTATTATTAGTAGTAATATTGTTATTGTTATTATTAATAATCAACATAGTCACACACACACACACACACACACTCTCTCTCTCTCCTCCCTGTGATGCACATCCGTACATCGTAAATCCACTATTTTAAAAAACAGTATATCTACGCATGCGTGTAGCAGATGCCTGCTCAATCACAATTAAGTTAATAATCTAGATTATTTCTGTAACTTCCAAAACTCAGATTTAAGCATTTTTTTTTCAGAAAATCGCATTTTTATTCCAGTGAACATGTGTAATATTTGTTTCATATTGGAACTCTAGTGTTAAAATTTCAAATCCGTTTTTGTCAACTCAATAGAACAAATCGTTTTATGATGAATGTAAATTTTAATCAAGTGCAGTTATGCATTGTTATCTCTCTCTGTATGAAATTAATTATTAAATGTAGTAACTAAGAAATTTGGTATTATTTTCTCTGTTTTAATGTTTTAATTATTTTCTCTGTTTTATATTTAGAAGAAATCATCAGCGCCATCTTTATGCATCCGATTTATCATCTATGGTTCCTAGCAATGAAAGATGATAAAAAATGTCATAGATGAATTTTAATTTGAACAGAAAATGCTATTGTAAAAAATTCAATTGACATAAAAAGGAAAGGCAGTTTATTTATTTTTATTAAATGTGGAAAAGTTAAATAGGCACCCTTAGCATTTTTTCAACGTGATCTTTATCGCTTTACGAAAGCATTTATTAAGTTAATCTGCGAAGTTCTGAGGGAAAAAAAGTTGCATTGTCTTTTTTTTTTCCCTGCTGTCAAGTATTCCTTGTTTCTCTGACTTCGTCGACACTTGAGAAATGATTATTTTAGAAGATATAAAAAGAAATGACAATCACCTGGGGTGGGTGAAGTGAATGACAAATTTCAAAAAAAAAAAAAAACATCGTATTATTTCGTACCGACTTCGCTGCCTATATACAACCCTTCGTGGAAATTCTATTTGTAGAAATCAACCCACTCATGCAGTGGCCACCGGTGAAAATTTTAAGTGGGGGTACTGTGTATACAAAATAAAAAGAAAAAAATATTTTTTCCTAATCAGTGACCAATTTATTAATAAATAAATTTACATATTAAAAAATTGCTTTATTAAAAATATTTCACCCTCACCACGAACAAACAACAATAATAAAAGTTTCGTATCTCGGCGAAATAACGCGCGCAAGCATACGATACACTGCCCAAACGGCAGTGTCGGAATTACTTGTAACGTGCAATGAGAAGCGTAAACGAATATCGGCGAGTCTAGCTGCAATTGGCTGAATGTGATAATTCCGACACTGCGTTAGATCGCAATGCATTTGTTTCGTAATCTAAAGCGTTAATCGAACAATTCCAATTATTAACTATTCAATCACTATCGAAACATTAGCTGTAACCTTTAACATGTTGAATTGCATTTATATAATGTTGTAAGCATCGTTATTATTTATAAACACAAACAAAATTTAATCTTTTCATTTTTTCCTTGGGAGTGCTGCAGTGTTGCGGCCCGTGTTTATGCACGGACCGCCACTGCTCTCATGTCTATACACATATTAGACCAGTATAAGCAGTTACTGACTTCAACAGATGAATGATTGTTGGTGTCAGGAACCCCATGACTGAGTTCTTTAGGGTACCGATTGCTATTTTTATGTAAACTTTTAAAAATATTTGGCTGTAATTCTCTCTCTCTCTCATTCTCTCTCTCTCTCTCATTCTCTCTCTCTCTCTCTCTCTCTCTCTCTCTCTCTCTCTCTCTCTCTCTCTCTCTCTCTCTCTCTCTCTCTCTCTCTCTCTCTCTCTATTTCTCTAATCTTTCGAAACACGGGCACATAAATAGCTTTAATTGAATAGTTCGAACACGGATTTTCTAAAACAGAATCGGTTTGTTTAACTGTATTGTCATAAATCTTGAAAGCTTTCTATTTTCCACTGTAACTAGTCGCGAGGAAGGGAAAACTGTTCATAAATTCAAAGTCCGTCGTCGGCTTTTATGGAATTTTTACTCGCCTGATCGGACTAGCGAATAGTAGACATTACTGTAAACAGAAAGGGTTGGTTACTCGCTGTTCAGCGCTGCAGAACAAAATCCAATAAATGGAAAGCTAGAAGTATTATGTGCAAAAGACAAAATTTATTTCAGAAAGTAATTGATTGGCAAACTTCGTCAACACACGCGTACGTATCTAAGCTCAGATTTCACATCACTTTTAAAATTTATCCTTAGTTTAACTGAGCTCTTCTCTCTCCCCATCCCTCACTCCATTAGCTGTCAGGCATAACATTTGTTCGCGAGAGCTAATTCGTTTTACCAGAACTCTGCTTGTACTTTCATGATCTCGTAAAAGGAATTTCGAGTTGACTACTAATAAGGAATAAATGCCTGGAACAAGAATCTTGTCAAAACAACCGGAAATTGCCAGAATTACATCGTAGAAAGAGTGGAGATAATCGTGAAGATCTAGTTTACATTTATTCGCATTTTCAACAAGTTTCCTAACGCACAATTACGCTAATAAAATGGAAGAATGAGTTGTGAATTCCTCAGTTAGATTGATAGCAATGGAAAAAAAAAACTAAATTAATGAATTTTTAATTTCCATTCTATTAATAGAATTCTTCAAAGAATTTGACACGTTGCTGCAATAAATATCGAGAGTTCACAGCAGTTTTGAGTGCAAGAAAACTAAACAAAAAAGCGATATTTTTGCGTCAAAAATAACTCAATAAATTGAAAATTAGAAAAAATTGAAAACAGTCATAAGAATTGTAAAAAAATCATCATAAATATGTTTAAAACGTCTTAAAACTTCATATATAAAGATTTTAATATTGAGTTAAGGGGATAATAAATCCCTCATTATTTGAAATCCGGATACGAAACTCGGAGATCGAAATCTATCGAAATCTAAGTTTAATGCCGAAGAACTATCGGCCAGTCCAAGCTTAAGGCAACACCAGGGTAGTTGATACCCAATGCCGATAGTTCTTCGGCATGAAACTCTTAGGTTTCGATCTCCGAGTTTCGTATCCGGCTTTAAAATAATGAGGGATTTATTATCCCCTTAACTTAATTTACGCCACCGAAAAAATAGCCTCTTGGCTCTTTATCACAGTAAAGATTTTAATATGTTAAAAGTAAGGTATGACACTAAAATTAAATTTTAAAAAAAATAAATTAGAATTTTTATCTTTTATTTAAAATTTGTTTGTATATTTAAACGTTTTAATTTTTTAACTATAAAATATGGATGTATGTATATAATTTGCAATTTTATTTTATTAATTAGATAAAATAATAATAATTTCGATATTGTACTTTAGTAATTTATTATGCACTAACCAAGAGTTTACTTATTGACGATTTAACTTACATGATGGGGCTTCATTTATTTGCTCGGATCGGAAGAGAGAATACCCTTGGAGGGTAATGGATGGCAATGGTGTAGCCAATGAAGTTCTAACTGAGACTCGGCTATTGATGTTACCCTCTTGCCATGATCAGAGCTTTTATATAGCTCAATAATAGCTCAATAACACCTTATCCCTACGCTGTCCTCTACAGATAACGGGGAAGATGAAAAGCATTTTTGCTTCGCACCTTTAAGCCAGTCCTTATAAGGACTAAGATTTATTTGCTGATGTAACCGCATGGCAAAGCCCGGCACAGAATGGAATTCGACCGTGAGATGCGGTGATTAATACCCTTGGAGGGTAATGGATGGCAATGCTGTAGCCAATGAAGTTGTAGCTCAGGCTCGGCTATTCCTGTTATCCTCCTGCCATGATCACAGCTTTAATAGCTCAATAACGCCTTATCCCTACACTGTTCTCTACAGATAACGGGGATTATGAAAAGCATTCTTGCTTCGCCCCTTTACGCCAGTCCTTATAAGGACTATAAGATTTAATCATTGTGGATGGAGATGCGGTGATTAATACTCTTGGAGAGTAATGGATGGCAATGCTGTAGCCAAGGTAATTCTAACTGAGGTTGGCTATTGCTGTTACCCTCCTGCCATGATCAGAGCTTTAATAGCACAATATCAGAGCTTTAATAGCTCAATATCACCTTATCCCTACATTGTCCTCTACAGATAACGGGGAATAATATATATATATAATATATATAATATTAATATATATATATATATATAATAAGTATGAAATATAGTAGATCCTTAATATCCTCCATTTTAATAAATATTAATAAGGTTCGTAAAAATCTCTCTCAGCAACTATATCATAAAGTCCGAATAATAAAACAGAAAAAATTTTCATATAAAATTATATTTTAATTTAATAGGATTTAAAAAAAATAGGTGTTTCAAAATTCTGAAAAATAGCAATTTAAAATATTACGTAATAAAAATTTTAATAACTGTTTAAGGAAGGTAAGGATAAAATTCAAATGAGGGGGGGGGATAAGTTCGATCCCAAAAATTAGAATAGCATCGAAACAAAAGTCAAAATCAGTCATAAAACTACAAAAAATAAATAAGATTATATCCATCATATCCAGATGCATATATTTATTTTATTTTATACCGAAAACAATGTTTGTGTTTGTAATGATCCTTTTACCTACCATGTTGTTCGTATTGCGCATACTAACTATTCCTTTTTTGTAATCCCTTTAGGGAAAGAAGCCAGAGCGCATGTTCCAACCAGATACACAACAACTGTTACCACTGCACTAGGTGATGATGCCGTGTGATCCTGTGCACGAGCTTGTGTTCCTGTATCTCCCTGCTCTTTGTCCCTCCTCCGTTTGGTCTTCTGTAACCCTTCTGCCAAGTTCTGTTATGCTAATGTTCCTTTTCTTACATTATCATATGGTAGCATCAAGTTCCAGCACCAACTGCTCAGTTACTTGATAATTATTAGCTATCGTTCTCCCCATCTGCTTCCATGTATACCAAAGCGCTTCTCTGACAATGCGGAGACTGCAATTAATTCGTGTTCCTATGCTATTGAAATTCCCATTGTTATTGGCCATTCCCATTCCAGCCATGATTATTTGAATGCATAGCTATTTTAATTATACGATATATTCTTATGAATTATTCATTTCTTATTCAGATGTATAAATTAAACTGAAATATGTAATTCTAACAACGATTGAAATAAAAACGAAGTTTTATAATCCTATTCTATTAGAGCAATGATTATAGCTGATTCTGACAACAATTAAAATGAATCATCTGATAATTTATGAACTTGCCTTAGTATTCATTTGTTAAAATAGACACGAAGGCATTTCCTATTAAAACAATCATATTATTAATTTCATTGTTGTCATTTTTATTGAAATCAACCATAACCATTGTTTATCGTAATTATTACATTTATCCTCGTGAATCAAATATAAATTTTAAATAAATAAGCAGTGCGATTTTAAAAAAAGAAACAAATGAGTGAAAAATGAATTATTTTAATTTTGCACCATATAATCATGGCTGCGTTTGTGGTAAGGCCAGCTTCTAAATGTTGTTTTGCACGAAAAACCCCTGATGTGTGCATTTGCCTTGTCGTATTAAGTAGTAAAAACCCTTTGCTGTGTAATGTAGAAAAAACGTTTGTGGTTTGTATAAATGTGCTATGAAACCTTCGTAGTTGCCCTGAATTGCTTTATAATGAACAAGTGGGTAAATTAGTTTCATTACCTAAATTCACACCCTTCAATAATAAATACACCAAGGATTATCTACAAATACACTATACTACACAATTTATGTCTTATTCACTTCTTATTAATCAGTATATTTACTCAGATCACGTAATAATTTTCAATAACTATAACAGTATGCACCAGTTTTTGAATTACATTTTGCTAATAGATTATTAGCAATGAGATTTTGCTCTTCTGACAAAAATTAACAAATTAGCGATAGATATTATGCTCTTTTTGACAAAATAAGTTGTATACAAACTGAGCATACTGCATTTATAATTTTTATCTAATTAAAATATTTACTTAAAGAAAAAAAGCGTATTAATAATGCATTTGCCTTAATATACATCAATTTCCTTCCTAGTCAAGTTAGGGAATAATAATAATAAATAGTGGATGACAACAATTAAATACTAGCTGTCTGACCATTGTTAAGAAACATTTCCCTACATAACCTTATATAACAATGTACACTCATGAACCAAAATATTATGACCACCTAGCCTGTTTCCGGGCAACCAAAGTACACGTGGTTGACCGGAAACAGGCCGGTGGTGACATTTTCTGGAATGCGGATTGTTTTCATGGATATCACTCGATCCTTATATCCCTACTGGACACATTTTGATCGTTAATTCTTGCAAGGGAATTATTTTGGAACCAGGTATTGTCACCCCACGTGGCGACAATATGCCCCGATGGATCTGAACTGTTCCAGCACAACTCCTCATGTCACAGTAAGAGCATAGCCGATGGGATTCACATCAATTCTCTTGATGTGAATCCCATCGAACATTTGTGGGATCGTAGCATCTACCGGTTAACGGTGCCTCCGGGACGTTCTGTCTAGTTAGTTCCGAATACATCACGAAACTTTCTGTAGTAAGTGGAATCAAAGCCGAGACGGTTGCAAAGGCTACCTCGGCCAAAGGAAGCCCAATAGGCTACCAGGTAGGTCGTTATAATGTTTTGATTCATGAGTGCATTCTGTAATGCCAACTGTATGCTTCTGCTCTATATATTTGCTATTTCGCAAGCTATATTGTCGAGGTAAACATACTCATCACTATCCTTTATAAGTGTACTTGTAAACTCTTTTGAAAAATCCATTGCGTAGTGGAAAGTTATGGAAATCGAAATGCATCATAACGTAAGTCAACTATGGCTTCATTTAGAATTAAACTCTCTCTCGAATAACTTTTCAGTTTGTGAAAATGAGCGAAAGGAATATTTAAACACTCTTTTCCACTGCCTTAATGATTAAGACGCAAATTCTACCTTGTTAATGAAGATGTCTTTGAATTAATTAAACTTTTATGGATCGTTAAACGGACTACATTAATGAGTTAAGAAACTAAAGCGTTGCAAATTATTTATATGATTACTCACTGCAAAAAAAAGAAACCAAACAGTTGCTAAAACATTTAATATCTTCTTACCTTTCACTTTAATCTCTTCCAAAAACTGGTTAAAAAATTAAACATAAATAAAATTAGAATTAAACGTGACTTTCGTGAGAAAATGGAGAGCAAGAAATTGGGTTTAAGTTTCTACCCTAATGGACAGAGGAAAAACAAACCAGTGAGAATTAATAGGCATCTATTTTAGCTTAAATCAATTCTGCGCATGAGCAATATTGTTAAATGAGTGTTCATCTATTTTATAACAAAATATAGAAAGAAACAATATTTTCTTTTGAAACTCTTAAAGATTTTCTATATTTGACTATAAAATATGAATGGATCCATAATAAACTACAATACAATATATTAAATATTATTTTAATAAAAGTTAGAATTAAACGTGACTTTCGTGAGAAAATGGAGAGCAAGAAATTCGGTTTAAGTTTCTACCCTAATGGACAGAGAAAAACAAACTAGTGAGAATTAATAGGCATCTATTTTAGCTTAAATCAATTCTGCGCATGAGCAATATTGTTAAATGAGTGTTCATCTATTTTTTAACAATATATAGAAAGAAACAATATTTTCTTCTGAAACTTTTAAAGATTTTCTATATTTGACTATAAAATATGAATGGATCTATAATAAACTAAAATATGAGATATTAAATGTTATTTTAATAAAGTAATCCTCTTACTATTTTGATATTAAATAGTAATTTTATATGAAATCTCCTTCATATCATTAATACTTCGTATAGAGATTGTGTATATTATTTGTATTCTGTTTGCTATTCAATATGCATTTGTGGTTAGAAATGGCAGAATACCGATGGCATCAATTGCACAATCATATTAAAAATGAAGATATTAGAAAGAAACTGGACATTGCTAACACGTTCAAAAATGTGTCAGCAGAGCTAAAGTAGAGTGGTACGGTCTATTAAAAAGGATGGGTGAAGAAAGGCTAGCAAAACAGGTGTTTGATGCCAAGATGACAGTAAAGAGACCTAAAGGAAGACCAAGATGTTGGTGGAGTGATACAGTCAGAAGTGCCTTAGAAGCACGAAATGTTAGATATGATACTATTGGAGTTCTCACAAGTAATAGATTGATTTCTAGGAAAATTGTTGATAGGAGATTAATAATAATGTTAATCATGTAGTGCTGTCATAGTAGCACCCTTGAGGGTACATATCACGAAATTGATGATGATGATGGTAAATAAAGGTATTGAGTTGGCAAACCAAGGAAAATCAAAATTAGCAGAGACAGAATTGCGAGTACTATACTTCAAAGAATTTCCTTACAAAAAAAAAAAAAATTCTCTAACCGATATTTTTTTATCTCAAGTATATACAGGGTGTTCGGGATAAATTTGACAGTTTCGTAAGGAAAAAGAAAATCTTCTTTGTATCTATTAAATTTAATGAATTGACAAAAAAACATTACAGGCAGAGTTAATTACAATACTATCAACAAGATTTACTCAAAATAACCACCATTAGCATCGATCACAGCTTCAATTCTGCTTCGGAACCTCGAACAAGCTGATGCTACAGTCTCCCTGGGAAGGGCCGCAAAAACTGTTTTAATTTTATCCATTAACTGGGCTTTTGTATTACTGGAAGTGCGATTGATGTCTTTTTCAACTGCGCCCCATACAAAATAATCCATGGGGTTAAGGTCTGGGGAGTTTGGAGGCCAAACATTTGGACTGGTGAAGTCGTAGAAATTTTCAGACAACCATTTTTGACTTTTCCCAGAGGTGTGGCAAGGGGCCGAATCCTGCTGCCATACATACAGCCTACCATTGGCTACCCTTGTTATCCAGGGCTTGACTACAGTTAGCAACTCCACGAACAAAGCCCGAATTCCAATGCCAGGGTTCTTCAACACCTGTTCCTGCAGATTTGCGAGGAATTCTGCTGTACGAACGCAATCAGATCGTCTGCTAGGGATCTTTCTTCTTGCTACATCCTCGTAGTCACCATTGCAAGTCTCTAGTTCATTCCTGATTGTTTTTACTGTATTCAGGGAGCATTGGGCAGCAGTCGTAATATCCTTATTTTGATGGCGGGCACGAATCATCATGATACAAGTTATTCTCTTCCATGATTCAGGTGGGTTCCAGCTATCCATCCTTTCTGACATCTTGTATATGAATGAAGAAGGGTCCAAACTTTTAAATGAAGAGAAGTGTGTGTTAATACATGTAACTTACGGAAAAATATAATTAATTATAAATATGTCAAATTTATCGCGAACACCCTGTATATATATATATATAACAGGGTTCTTCAACACCTGTTCCTGCAGATTTGCGAGGAATTCTGCTGTACGAACGCAATCAGATCGTCTGCTAGGGATCTTTCTTCTTGCTACATCCTCGTAGTCACCATTGCAAGTCTCTAGTTCATTCCTGATTGTTTTTACTGTATTCAGGGAGCATTGGGCAGCAGTCGTAATATCCTTATTTTGATGGCGGGCACGAATCATCATGATACAAGTTATTCTCTTCCATGATTCAGGTGGGTTCCAGCTATCCATCCTTTCTGACATCTTGTATATGAATGAAGAAGGGTCCAAACTTTTAAATGAAGAGAAGTGTGTGTTAATACATGTAACTTACGGAAAAATATAATTAATTATAAATATGTCAAATTTATCGCGAACACCCTGTATATATATATATGATCTACGATAGTAGCTATTTAAATTAGTGCCAGGCAGTATTGGAATAAGCATAAAAGTAATTTTCTTAATTCAAAATCTCCAAAACTTTATCTTCTATTCCAAGATACACCAAACATCATTCGCTTCTTATAAAGATTGCTTATTTAATATACATTTAAATCCAGTTACGCTAACTTTAAATTCATGTGTTAGTTATTAAGATGTTGAAAAGCAACAAACAAATAAATAAAAAAAAAAGCTAAAGAAGATATATTATGAAGGTTTCAGTAAAAGAACTATTAAAAATTACTTTATTTAATTAAGATCAGTTCACTTATTGTATTATTGTCAATTTATTTCCCTTCCCCCAAGATTTCCTCCCAATATATGCTTCGGCTTCTTCATATTCATGATGATAATCAGTGCTGCTATAGATTATTTGATTTTTACTGAAGGTATCTTGAGAGTGACTGCGGAAACATACGCTGATTACTACAGAGTATGCAAAAACTATTGTTACCATAGAAACAGAAAGGATGATTTCACATTTGTCTAAGCCAACAACAAACAAAACCTTTTCATAATATAGAGGATTTTATTATATTAGTCTCTTTCTTCACTTACTTTTAACACAATGTAGCTCAGTTGCTATAGACGAAGCCTTTAGGTCGAATGGATCTGGGTTCGATTCCCGTCTGCAACGCTAGAAAATGTATCAGATATTTTCGACTAAACGTGAGTTAGCCGCTCTCATACAGATGTTTTTTTTTTTCCTCCGTATGACTCAGGTTTTTCATTCCTCAAAACAGGCAGACTGGCCTGTGACCACATAGATTTACGGGCATAGAACATTACGGGGAATGATGGTAATAACCTCAATTGGCCTACGGCTAGGAAGTAGTAACTTCTGACCCATACCTCATCTCGAATCCAAATGCCAATACTCGTATCCTATATACTCTCACGTCAACATTTTCATTAAGTGTACATTTTAACTTTTCCAAAATTACCAATGTCTGATTTGCAATCAATGCTTTCGCAAAATGACGTTTGAAAAAATGTATAAAATCACTTTCGCAATGGAAGAAAAAGATACATCCAGTGTACTTACATGGCTACTGAAAATAACTGACCTGGATAACGATTGCATGCTATTTTCAGAGCATAGTCCCTTCGTAAGTAAACACACTTCTTGCGATGTGCATTGCTTTGATTCCATCTGCAAAGAAACCTGCATCTTGAATGCCAAAAATAATCTCTTTATGTTACAAATGACGTCATTATCCAAGGCATCTTAAGTACAAGTTAGGTTGTTTTTTTTTTCCCAAGTTAGAAAAGAGATAATAATGACACTAAATTTCGTCATTCTAATCCACCTCCTCTATACTTAAGTTACAAACTTCAACCTCCCACTTCTATGCATTAAATGAAGTTAATTTGAATGAAACTTCTCAATAAGTCTTACTTGTTTTATAAGTCAGTTATAGCGTGTTATTCAGAGACTAATTTGTTTTCGAGTGACTTATTTACAAAGAACCGGAATGGAAAACACGTGCTATAGACAGATACCTCTTAAAGATGAAATCCCTAAAGGAAATTTCATTTTAAACTAAGAGCCAAAGTTTTTTTTTTCTTATTAATAAATGTTGATTTATTAAATCAAGTTTATTAAATGTTTCGAGTTTACCTGTCACATGTAAATCCGATTAGGAGTTCAGCAATTTATTGCATTTCAACGTAAAGTAGAAGGTGGATATTTATAAATGAAAAATAGCGATGTGTCGCAATGAATTCAGTTGTTTACACATTTCATATATTTAACTCTGTTCCGACTAAATATTCTGTTATCTGACGACTACCATCTCCGACTAATCAAGAAACACATCAACAAGTTAACTTGTTTAGGCTTTACAACCTCTTGTGAGGCTATAAAAACCTATGATGTGTGGTAGAGTTTTATATATACAGTATAGTTAAAAAAAAAAACTGCCCTGGAGACCAAGCTGGAACTCTTTTTAATTCACTTCAGGCCTAGGATTATTAACTCAGAGAACGAAAATCCTTGTTCGGGCATGGACTTCCAATAAATCCATATTTTTCATAGTCTGTCTTTTTCATAATCTTTATATATGAGATTCAGCTAAAAGTATGATTCATTTTGTCAGCATTAATATCGCATGTGGAAACAGTCATTTACAGAGCAGGATATCGTAATCAAACAGGAGCTTATAAACGTTTTGATGGAGTCGGTACCAATGTAGATGTGCACAGCACTAGACTAGACCCTCACTGCGCATCATCAGTGAACATGGCAACGGCTAATATTCAATCTCTTTCTTGATGAACAAAATTTCCTGGTATGTTTCATCGAAGCACAGCAGAAGTAATGCAATTAATTATTGGATTGACTTGCGTTTTTGTAAATAACTAAATAAAAAATACAGCATTTATTGATTCCATCGCAACGTATGATCGAGAATTTCTATAGCTTCAGTATTTTTTAGGCTTGCCATAAAAATGATTTAAATCGGCAATTGTTTTAAGTGCATCTTTACAAATTGCTCAAGTTCTCTTTAAAATAAATCATGTTTTCGCTTTTTCAATTTATGAAATTCATCTGCAACCGTAGCTGTTTGATAAATTAACCATTTGTGAAGCAGCTCACTATGTATTCTTCCATTGTGTATTAAGCCTGAAACTGAAATGTATATTAATTGAATTATAGAAGAACGGAAGACACAAAACACATCACGCATTTAAACTAAGCTGTCGAGGCGAAAAATAAAATACGTTATTAGTCAAAATTAGTGTAACTATGTTCATAAATTGCGTTTAATTACACAATATGCAGTATGAGTGAAGTTCTATTAAAACCTGTTTTTTTTTTTTATTGGCTGACTAGCGTACCTTATGTTTTAATACAATTAAAAGAGATTCTGGTAAGTACTAAAACCTGCCGTAGGAGGGCGTGCATTCCGTAACATCGCAGTTAATCGAATTGTTGTAGTGAACAGCATATTAGAGAATGTGTTGGCAGTTTGTTTGAAGGTTATAAATATTTTACGATTCATTTATGTGACAGAATTGTGTGTGCATATTTATAGCTATACTTAAAGGTCATTAGATGTTCATGTGATAGTAAATACAAAACCTGAACGATCACTTTAATTGACATTATTGGTACCCCAATGTATTTTAGTATATATTAGCATAGATTGAGTTAAATTAAACATTTTATTATTTTGTGTTCCTGATTATTATTCATAAGGGGAAAAAAACGGAATGAATAGATAGATTGAAAATAAATAAATAAATAAATAAATAAAATAAACATATAAAAAAGGTTATTTGAATGACAAGAGAGCGATTCCAATGTTGTTTAGTAATCTGAAGGTGTTATCCAGTTTCATACGGAGGTGGATGGTTTTCTTTGGGATATCCTGAAATCCTTAATACTGAAAAACATGAAAACGGCCACAGGGACACAAACACAAGAAAGTTATACATTTAAGAATAGGCTATGAGAGCAAGTTTTGAATTTTGAAGATGACTTTAGCCGAAAAGGAGAGATCAAAGTTCGGGATTACAATCCAAATCTTTCCAACCTAAAGCCAAATGTCTAGACTTCCTTGTGATTGCAGTATGAAACAGGGTGTTAATTCTTAATCCCTGCTGTTTCTTTCAGCGGATATAGCGTTTTAACCGTGATTACTCTAATTCCTAAATGTCTCTTTCAAGTGAAACATATCAGAGATAAATATCACGGATTAATTTTGCACATTTGTATCTTATTAAGAAATAAGAAAGAAGTATTAGCTTGTAGCACGGCAGTGCATTTTGTAATCACACTTTCTTGAAAATCGAAGAAATAAATAAAACCATCTCGTGCCATTCAAGGAATACTTTGACTCGATACCTATTTCTAATTGTTGCTTGCGGGTGTTTTCTCTGCCGATAAATCTTGGTTACGATTGTGTCTTTCTTGAATATTCATTTAAAATTATGCCCCTAAAATCTAATTTAGTCTATGGTTTCTCTGTAGAGCTCATCCAAAGAGCTAATCCAATTATAATGTGAAACTTAGATGTGCAGTCTGGTCAAAGTTGACCGAGACTTAATTCTAGGAAATGAGCCGAACACTTGTGGTTCCGTACCAAGTGTTTGTAGTACACTGTTTGACTTAGTTGGTAAACTCATTCCCCCATCGAGCAAACACAAAGTTCTATTGAAATCCGCTGAAAGGATATGATGGATTGTCGTGTTGAATTAGCGAATGTCAACACAGTAGTCAATGGATTCTCATCCTATTCGTTGGTGTAAAATCAATTTCCGGATGAGAGCTACCAAAAGCGGCTGAATTCTAATAAGACGTGCACGCCTCTTCTAAACAGTGTATATTGTGGTTGTGGCGGTGCAGAATGGAGCTTGTATGGCAATTCCTTGCCCTGAAGATTATAATTTTGAACACCTGCTCGTGTTTGTGTCTCCAATAGAAAGGTAGAGAATGGACTGAGTTGACAGTTCCTATCGTATATTATTCGCGTCAGCTGATGATTATAAACTTGAACGCGAAGCCTTAAGGACAAGTATTGATGCATTTATGACAAGATGGAATCTAAGGACAAAAAAAAAAAGAAAAAAAAAAGAATTTATTTATTGGAACTCTATTTGAAAATAATAATGGGGAATCTGTGCAGGTTAAGGTCTCCTGCATCGGTTAACTAAAGAAGATCTCTTATTCATGCTCTTAATTTAGCTCTTTATTTGTCTGCATGGAATACTGCAGTGACGTTTAAACACTGTTTAATGCAATTTATTATTTAACGACCTTCACGTAATCACTCTACTCATCGTTTGCTGAAGGTTATTTAATTTGACACAACAATATATCTCACCTTGAACTCTTCGACGTGCTCACACAAACTCTGGAAAAGTATTCCATTCACATCCACGTCAATATTCTTCTTATCTTCCGTCACTTATCGTGTGCAGTATCTTTTGTGCAGTATCTTTTTATATCTATTTCATGAGATAATATTTTTATTCTTTCCAACTTATGTCTCATTTATTTCACTTCTCCTGCTCCTAACTGACAACTCTTCAAACTCTACCATTCTGAGGCATTTTCTTATCTCCTAGACACTCAAAGAACCTGATATGAACCCAGTGGGGGGGACACACATTCTAATTATTGCCTTATACAACAGCACAGTTTTAATTCTCAAACCCAGCTCATCACCTTGTTCTTCACCTCCTGGAGTACAGTTTCGATCAATAACAGACTACTCTGCATTTTATTTCCTCTGGTCAAAGTGCAAAATATTAGAAGTGGAGACGTTAAAACAATTTTCATTATCTCAGTGAAGTGCCTATTAAGATTATCTTCGAGTGACAACTGATCAGAATCTTCTACTATTAACCGCTTAAATTTGTGTCCTCTGTATAAAACTCAATATCACCTTTCAAACCGCAGTACTCAAAAAAAAACAAAAAAAAAAAACACCATCCTTCGAGACAACACTTCCCCATTTATACACATTCTCTAATGATTGGGTCAACAATTATATCTCTCATTTATATCTCAATTCATTTCAAAAACTATTGTCAGTAGTCTTACCCAATGCCAGTAGCACACTCAGGATTTAATCTTGGGGGGGGGGGGGGGGGGTGGAGTTGAGAATACCCACTACGCATCGCATACGACCTATGACTGAGCATCTGCAATGATCGCTAATTCATAAGTATAGAAATAGAAGACACGACACAACATACATTTTTTTAAAAAAATGAATTGTATTAATTAGGAAAAGATTTTTGGAAAATTGTCTAGTGTTTTCTTTCATTTTTCTTTGGGTGCGCCACTGTTGAATGCTATACTGACAATGCTCTCAAACAGGACACAAATCAAGCTTTCCCTCACATCTCATTGTTCCTTTCATTGTGTGTTTTTTTTTTTCTCCCAAAACGCTGAAGTCCTCCATCTTATAATCATCAATTCATCCTCCTCTTTGTTATCCATGTTTCACTT
Source organism: Typopeltis vanoorti (assembly GCF_054136105.1). Classification (NCBI taxonomy): domain Eukaryota; kingdom Metazoa; phylum Arthropoda; class Arachnida; order Uropygi; family Thelyphonidae; genus Typopeltis; species Typopeltis vanoorti. The sequence goes on from NC_143549.1 coordinate 92,822,017, forward strand.
ATGTTTACAATATTGGGTCCAGCCGATTCTCTCAATGCCAAAATCTCCACCCTTTTTATTCCAATGTTTTGAAAATAAACATAACCTTACCAGATTTCTAACGAACTATTGAAGTCTTTACCTAGTCCATTAATCTGCCACGAAATATCCAACTCATATTCTCTATCTTTTTCTCACTACAGTAGTTAATTTCTATTCTTTTTAGGTCACTCTCTCCTGACTTCACACATTTCTCTCTCTCTCTCTCTCTCTCTCGCACGCGCACACACACACACACACACACACACACACACACACACACACACACACACACACACACACACACACACACACACACACACACACACACACACACACACACACACACACACACACACACACAGTCTCTCGCTACCATCTAACTCAGATGCAACCCTTTTCCCTCCCTGGCCTCTTTTTCTTCACTCACATCTCTCCCAAACATTCAAAAACTTCAATCCTCTCTTCCCACACATTCTATCCATCAAGCTGTAAAAGCGAATTATGAATCAACACCTTTAATAACCGAGAAATATTAAAATTAATATTTGATATTTAATGGAATACATTAAAGGACCTCCGAACAGAACCAACCAGTTCCGAGAGCTTCGTCAATTCTTCAACGAAGTCAAAACAGTTCACCCACAATCGAATGACCTCATCAGTAAAATCATCCGGCGGGCTGACAACATCGTAAGCGAAACTACTTCATGTCACTTGACGTGACGCAGTGACATAAGGACGATCTCTAGAGAATCGTTGGAATTTTCTTTTTCCGTAAAACATCTCAATTCCCCGCGAATCATTAGCCACGCTTCATGTCTCCGTTAATTGCATAGTTTGTTTGTGAAGTGCTCTGGGACGAAGCTTCCTTATGCAAATTAGACACGTTAATGGAGTAAATTCGCTAAATTAAAACTCAAGTACCGGTTGGTTAAAGATCAATGGGTGACTCTACATTCCGCTGCTGGGAATAAACGCGTGTTAGGGACAGAAAAATCCTCTTTGGTGTTCGTCCACGTTCTGATTTGTTTATTATGTTATTTAAACGATGTACGCATGACGTCACACTCGTGGAAAAGACTGGTGATAATGTTAAGATCTTTGGTGATGCCGATTATTCTAAGTGTATGGTGATTTGTGTTCTTAATGTCAACTGTTCAAAATTGTCAATTAGTGATACTGGCAGAAAGATTATAACTACTTTCTTCTGTTAGTATAACCAATATCATCAAAAACATGATCCTCCGTAGCTCAGTCAGTATAGACAAAGCCATTTGGTCAGAAAGACCCGGGTTCGATTCCCGTCAGTGACCTGAGAAACCTTTATCTGTTCTCTTTCAATGAAAGGTGAGTTAGACAGTCTCATACGGAGATAGGGGGTTTTTTTTCACCTGGAAACTCCGGTTTTTCGTTCCCCAGAACAGGCAAACCGGCCCCGTAAACACACACGGATTACAATCAGGAATATTGACCTCAAGGGATGCAGCAGATGAGTGACGATCCGACTGCATTAATTCGTTGTAAATGACAAAAAACGTGACACAAAAAAGCCTTATAACACAAAAGGATAAGGCATTTTTTGTGTCACGTTTGAAACTCAGGGGCTACCCTGAGTGTCGATTCTTCAAAATTCGAGTCATCAGAATTCAAGGAGAACCGGCCTACCAGTCCGGAACTCAGGGGCGGGGGAGGGAGGTTGGACGGCGTAGTCGTCAGGGGGGCGTAGCCTCCCTAGTATATATATATATATATATATATATATATATATATATATATATATATATATATATATATGTGTGTGTGTGTGTGTGTAGAAAGTATTTTACCTTGGGTATAATAAATGTTAAAGATACCAAGCTATTTTAAACCTGGTTTTACTCCATTTCCCAAGTAAGCAAACAGACAAACAAGCCAAGTTTGCGCCTGCAAGCGTTGCAAGTCTAGCTGACCCTGCACGTAGTGCAAGACCAAGGCAACTTATGGTAAAAGTAGAATAAGCTCTGATCACTAATCTTAATATTTACCCACATCTCCAAGAAGGGGATGCATTATGTTTTGTATTAAAGGCAAGGGGCCACTACCCAGACGGGTTTCGACCTTTATTGAGGTCTCATCAGTGGGATCCAGGCTAGAAATACCAAGATTTTAGTAATACAGAGCTTATAAGTATTTTACCAGAACAAGTTACCATAAGGTGTTTTAACCTTATTAAATAAAAATCTCAGGAGGAGATATAAATGTAGAAGTATTTTACCTTGGGTATAATAAATGCTAAAGATATCAAGCTATTTTAAACCTGGTTTTACTCCATTTCCTAAGTAAGCAAACAGACAAACAAGTCAAGTTTGAGCCTGCAAGTGTTGCAAGTCTAGCTGACCCTGCCGTAGTGCAACTGTTTGGTTCGAAACCGGTCTAGGTAGTGGCCCCTTGCCTTTAATACAAAGCATTATACATCTCCTCCAGAAGATGTGCTTTGCATTAAGGGTAAATATTAAGATTAGTGATCAGAGCTTATTCTATTTTTACCATGAGTTGCCTTGGTCTTGTACTACGTGCAGGGTCAGCTAGACTTGCAACACTTGCAGGCGCAAACTTGACTCTTGTTTGCTTACTTGGGAAATGGAGTAAAACCAGGTTTAAAATAGCTTGGTATCTTTAACATATATATATATATATATATATATATATATATATATATATATATATATATATATATATATATACTGTATATACCGTCAATAAATACATATACTGTCATTTCGTCTCTTTGTCTGTAAAGCTGTTGTCATAATCTCATACATTTAATGAACGTTTAGTCTGCTGAGGATATCAAAATGAACTCCTCAGAAGTGTACTGTAGAACGTTGAAATTCTTCGCGTTTATCGGTTGATCTTCAGCCTTTGGATAGCTTTTTGTACACCATTTGTATCTGTGTTCTTTCATACGTAAGTACTAAGAAGGTATCCAGGAGTTGCTTCACAAGTATCCATGCCTGTATTAGGATTAGATCCCAAAGTTTTTTAATTAAATTCAATTAATTAATTAATTTTTTTTCCGAAAACGAATAATCTAATCAAGCGCCGCCAATCAAGTGTTACGAACTTGCCTTATATTATTTTTTCGCTTTTGCTGATTTCTGTTGCAAAGACTGACTATTTTTTTTAAATCTAGTTGACTACGTGGCTAGTGTATCCACTCTACACCAATAAAAAGCTGTGGTTTGTAATCCTGCTTAGACATGGATATTTTTGTGAATGAAAAGACATTCAAGTGGAATATGAATATCATTGTCCGGTGTGAAATGACTGCCCTTCTTATTGGAAGGCCGAAATAATTTGAAATAAATTACAAAATTGTTTGTTCTTCAAAACACAGTTTCGTGATCTAACCTTTAACCCACTTAAAGTAGGCTAAAGATCCACTAGATCAGTAAGGTACATAACATAATGTTACCAAATTGCGAATAAAATTAAATGAAATTTATACGGCATATTATCCGTAAGAGGGTTTGTTGTTAAGTATAAATAGTTATACTTATCCTAAATGTATGGCATTTTTAAATTTTAGGAAACAACTGTTCCCATTCAAGCATATTGAGAATAGCATTTTAATATTTCAGTTTATAATATTTCAATATATACATAATGGTTAATCACTTGATTAACGAAAGTCCTTATAGTCCTTATAAGGACTGGCTTAAAGGGGCGGAGCAAGAATGCTTTTCATCTTCCCAGTTATCTGTAGAGGACGGTGTAGGGATAAGGTGTTATTGAGCTATTAAAGTTCTGATCATGGCAGGAGGGTAACAGCAATAGCCGAGCTTCAGTTAGAACTTCATTAGCTACAGCATTGCCATCCATTACCCACCAAAGGTATTAATCACCGCATCTCACGGTCGATTAACTCTCGGATTAACGAAATCCTTTGTTATTATTAAATTATAATAGTATGATATAAAAATCTTTAAGGTGCTTAATATTATTTTTAAAATTCTAGAAAATATTCCAATATTTAAAATTTTATATGAAAAGTTTTATATAGAATAATACTTAAAGTATTATTTCTAATAAAAAATTGGCTTTAAAAGTAATAAATTATATAAAGAAGCATAAAGAGTGTGTTATCGTCATCTCAAAACAAACTTTTAAATAAAAATGAAGATCATTGATAGAAAAAATTCACAAATAAAAATCAAACGATAAATATTTCATTTTAAATTATAAAGTTCGTCATTAACGGTATTTTATAAACAGTCAAGAAACAGATCCCATTCGCTTTACGATTGTCTCGTAATGGCTCACTTGACTCTAAGAGAACATTCACAGAATTCCATCCACCCACTCCCTCTCAACTTGACATAATACCTATTACGTCATCCATCTACAGGAAATGACGCAACTGGTTTTGTCAACGTCATAACTTATGTTATACACACTTTATGGGTGGCGTAGTGATGTCTGTAGACTACTCTCTGTCATCAAATTGTAAATTAGAAATTGCTTTTAATTAGCAAGTAACTAATCCTGTCGTTTGCTCAGATAAGTTTTCATGTCACTCTATTTCATCCCTAGGAATTATTCAGGCTCTCAATAGATAGATGTTGTCACTTCTAAATATTCAATTAACGTAATAGCCTATTTATTTCTCTAGAGAGAAAGTTTTGGCACAGTTTGAACTGTACCATTAATTATTGCATTTCAGTCAATGGATATGGTGGCTAACATTTTGTTACCACCTTTACATCAGGCAAATGGAAGTGCCTTTTAGTACATATTTAGCAAACAGTCACTTAGCAGATAAATCCTAAGAGATACACATATTCTGTATCAACTCAGTTGAGTAATATTAATATATATTTATTATATTCTTAAAATATATTCCTAATACAATAAGTATACGTTTTTTTTTTCATTTTTCACTCCTTTTTGGCTGTAGTTTGTTTATATAAAGCACAGTAGGAGCTATCATTATTGTGTATGATATTTGGCCTCTTTGACAACCTTGGGGGAGGGGGGAACCATATATTCTCTAACTGGAACGATTCAAGCTCTAGATGAAGGATGGAACACACACACACACACACACACACACACACACACACACACACACACACACACACACACACACACACACACACACACACACACACACACACACACACACACACACACACACACACAAGAGAGAGAGAGATGGCAGCTTAGGGATCACAGTGACGAATTAATGTTAACATCAATGATATCATCAGGTGTGCAGCTAATCGAAATAATTTCCGTGTTTTGGTGTTAGTATTAAACGTTATTGCAGCTAGTAACAGACAATGTGAATCTAATGAATCCTTCTCGTGTTCGTCACGAAACTACATCACGCTTCTAATTTCTTGGGAACTCTTAAGTGTAATATGATGTGAAAAGAGGTCATTGTTCATGTAGCGTGCTTAGAAAGGAACTATTTTCTCATTAGTCGCTATTTCTCAGTAAATGGATATAAATGACATGGCGGTGTGTGTTTATTTACAATTTCTATTATATTCCTTTTGCATTCATTCCCGCCTGTTTAGGATTTCGCAGTTTTCTGTTGTTTCTGTTTATTTTAATCATACTACTAACGACTACTTCAGAAAACGTTTCAAGTATGTAAAAGATACGTGTTTGAGAAGAGCGAAGAAGAAGAGAGTCAGTATTGCGCGAATAAAGCAGTTTCTATTGCAGGAATGAAAGAATGAACAATGAACTGAATGTCCAGTACTCAGTGGAATTATTAATTTAGAAAAAGAAACCAAATGATTTTGAAAACAAACTAAGGAGGATTTGAATCGATGTAAGGAATGAGTATCCTTTCACAAGTCACGTGATATTGACTTTTTTTCAATGCTGTAGCGGTTTCTGTTTCAGGTCTCTGTATGCAGTGCGTGTGTAACAATACTTGGTTTCGGTGTATATCCAAGAATGACTTATCTTACCTCTGAGATAGTTTTAGGTAAGTAGGTCACCCTGCTGTAGCTGTTTTGATGCTTAATTACAATACGAGAACTATAATAGCTCTTAACATAATGCGAGCAGTCTATTTAGCAAACATGACTTTAACAATTATCTGGTGTTTGCTCTAGAAGTCCTACAGTCTCATTATCTGTGCAGCATCGATTCCTGTCTCAATCACATGGTTACAACAGTGACATAAAGCATTCGCCTGAAGACAGCGCAATGGAAGGTTTCTGTCTGCATAAACAAAGATTTTCATTTAAGCATAGCTTACGAGGAGAATAACTAACTATTGCAAACTAACTAAAAATATTTTTTTTCTTGGTCTCAAGTTAATTAGTTCATTACAACTAACTTAATAACTTAATTCTGTTTTTTTTTTTTTTGCATAATTATGTTTTACTAAAGTTCGTCAAAATTCTTTCTTTTTGTGAACAAAATTTTTTATTCAATATTTTTTATTCAATTTTTTATTAAATATTTGACAATACAAAATTAGCTTTGAACATCCTCAAGTATTTGAAAATATCCATTTACAACCTGAACTGATTAAATATTTAAAAAAAACTTAAATAGATACATTCTCTTCCTGTTTTACCTTTACATGTGGATCCGCACAGCACCATGCAAACTTTCGAAACCAGATCGGATTGAATAGGACTGGCGGATGTTCTTCTAACCGGTTTGAAGAGAAAAAAAATCATCCCACCTCAGAATGAAACCATATAACTGACGTTCAGTTGTAAAGTTTTAACTATTTCATATAGGTTCTTGGATTCCTAGATAGGATTCGAACCCAGATCTTTCCAGTCAAAGGAAAAATGAACCACAAATTGCCCTATGAGTAATATAGTATCGCATTTGAAGAATGACAACTCCCTTTGGTTGAAATGATTTGGATCTGAACCAATCTGGAAAGCAAGGATCCTTTTTTATAAACAGCTTCTCAACTGGGGATAAATTAGCCTTTCTCAATTCAGATTAAGAGATTATTTTAAAACTCGAGTTTTTCCTACTCATCCTAATGAAGTATTGGCGTCGAAGACGACTTGAGTGCCCCAATTAGAGAATTTAATGCCACCATCTTGCCATTCCTCTGCTTCATCCCTCTAAGGGTAAGTATTCATGTCTGAGATATTTACGGGAGGAAAAACCCTTTTACCTCTGTATGAGACCGACTAATTCACTTTTAGCTGGAATGTCTTGATAAAGGTTCCACGTCCTGGACGAGATTAAACCCAGTTCTTTGCAACCAAAGGATTTCCCATCTGGAAAGCAAGGATCCTCTTTATAAACAGTTTTTCAACTGAGGGTGAATTAGGGTGAAAACTTTCAAAAACTACCGACGTAGATTTTGATAGTTTTTTTAGAACTAATGAATTTCTGAACCAATCTTCGGAAGACTCCAGAACTCAAATTTTTATTTTTTAAAAATCAAACAATCAGTATACTACATGCATAAAAGTTATTCATCCCATAGCATTTAGCCCTTTTGAAATATCACTAAATTTTTCGAAGTTTCTAAAGTGATTGAAGAACTTACTTGTTGACTTGGTATTTTACCACTTAAATGCGTAATCCAACGCAATTATAAAAAAGACGAATCTATGAACTACAGAAACTGTAGTGCAATTTCTAAGGTAACTCGTGTCAAGATCATGTACACTTTATATATAACGCAAACATTGCTCGCCTGCTTGATATAAAAATATTAAGATTTTTATCCATCGTTTGAATGTTTCGATATCGACACGAAATATTTAAAATTCTCTAGTTTGAATAATCAGATTTATTTCGTTCCCCAGCAATAACTGTCAAAATAAATGAAATTCTCTTGTTTATTAAGAAAAGTGTGGTCATGTGCTGGTTTTTAATATGCCTAATCCCTTATTGTACATCAACAATCAGTCCATGATTAAAATTTATTTCAGTCCAGTTATGAAAGTTGTAATTTTGCTCTAGGAAACGCCGTTATGTGTGTGTGTGTGTGTGTGTGTGTGTGTGTGTGTGTGTGTGTGTGTGTGTGTGTGTGTGTGTGTGTGTGTGTGTGTGTGTGTGTGTGTGTGTGTGTGTGTGTGTGTGTGTGTGTGTGTTTTCCGACGTAGTTTTTGGAAAGTTTTTTAAAACTAATGGATTTCTGAACCAATCTTTGGCAGGTAGTAAATCTCGCCTAAGACGTAATCCTTCACAGATAATAGCCACACTACTAAAAAGAAAAAAATAAACTATTTTTGTGCTGTAAAGAAAAGAAAGTTCTTTGATAACAGGATTAAGTTCAAATATTAGAGCAGCGTCAAGCAAGTCACAAACGCTATTCGTCTTCATCTCCTTAAAAAGAAACTGCTAAAAAAAGTCAAAGGAAAAAACGTCTTACTATCAACAAAAAAGGGCACATTTACGTTATCAGGTGCAAAAATCTTTAGAGAACAAGATATAACAATCTTCTAATTGGCAAACTAAGTTCTTTGCTGAATTCTTAATCCATTCTCTACAAACCTACTTGAAGTCAAACATAGAAAGAAACAAACAAGGTGTTACTCGGAAAGAATGAAAAAACTTAATCGCTTTACAGAAAAATGGATTTTAAACTTAATAAAATAGCAATCGAATTTTTATTTTAACAACATTTGTTAAATGAATGCCAACTGTGAATGTTTTCAACTTGGCCAATTTCATGTCTATCAAGATGAATATATTCACATATAGGCCGTAACTAACTTTCGCTTACTTTAGTTTGGTGTGATTAGAATTACAGATAAAGCAACTAAGATTCAATCCTTCAACAGAATTTCCAATCTTTTAGTTTGGAAAAAGAAAAAATGTTCTTTATATGAGGTTCATAAGATTCTTTATACGAGAATTGCCTCACTGTCTTTCTTGCTTCATTCGTAAATTCAAAACAGTCCAACCCAACCCAACTTAGGCTATGAGACTAGTATATCAGGCCGGTTAAATATGTGTTTTTTTTTGTCTCTTTTATTCATCTATTTTGAAGGAGTAAAACCTTTCGGAAAAACTCGGCTATATCCGTATGAGACCGACTGATATTTCCGTGGAAAAGGTCTTAAAAGTTGCTCACATACCAAATGAGATTCAAGCAAAGATCTTTTGAACCAAATAGCAAATGTTCCATTGTGATGGCGATTGTACTGATGTGTGTGTGTGGGGGGGGCAACTTTTTTCTGTTGCGTCAGGTGTACCCATACTGGGGAGACATAAGAAACTACTTATGGCTGTGATCAAATGATGAATAAAGCGTGTTTTTTTTTTTAATATTTATATCTTATATTTGCAAATTACTAAAAAACTCCAATTTTTCTTTCATTCGATGCAATCGTCAACTGCCTCGATGCTTAAAGCAATAGAGTAATTCTAATAACACCAACAAAGAATTAAGAGTTGCCTTCTATCTAAACTTCCATTAAGAATGAATGGGTTTTTAACGATCATTTTTGACAACCGACTACCAAATAACAAATAAGAAAACTGTGATTTATTCCAGAAAAGCTCTTTCAGCGAGAGAGTTTAAGATCATTAAGAAGAAATTTTTTTTATCTCTAAAATGTTTCAAACAGGTCCACTATTCTAGAGATGGTTACATAATCTTCTCTCTCTGATTTCGTCTTATAAAGTCTGAAGAGAAATATAAACATGAAGCAAAATGGTCTCACACACACACACGCGCGCGCGCGCGCGCGCGTAGATAAGCACAATTATACAATTGTATAATTGTGTTTAACTACGTGTGTTTAATTGTGTTTAATTCTGGTTGGCCGAGTGGTTAGCGTGTCCGCTGTCCAGCCAAGAGGCTGCGGACTCGAATCCCGCCGTGGGCATGGATGTTTGTGACTGTCCTACTAAATCTATGTGTAAAGTTCGTCTGTGACCCTACCACACTGCTTTACTCCCAAAACCCTATAAGGTACGGGAGTAACCATACGGCATTCAGTGACGTCAAATGTGAATAACTAACTATAGCTGTTGATCAAGTGGTTGACTACAATTCGAAGGAAATTAGATAGTAGATAAAGAAAGCTATTCTTGTCTACTGTCTTTCTTATTAAACTTTGATGGATCTTCCTAGCAACTTTCAGTACCGTTACACTTCTTTTGTTTATACTAACAGGCTCCCCTAAACGCATATTTAGAATAACAAGTTGACCAAGTTGCTGTTCACTTTTTTGTTACAGCATTTCATCGAAACATGGAGTAAGCTTCATAAGCAGTCGATTCAGGCTTTCTGTCACTCATCATAAGAAGAGTGTCCAGATAGAAACAGAATATTTCTACAATAGTATGTTTTCCTAACAAGCAGATTATTTCTTCGAGTTGCAAAGACTAGGATCTTGGCTGAGGTCATTTTGAATCGCTAATTTTCTATTGACTTGTAGATAAGAGATAAGATTCAAAATTGTGGGTCCTATTATTATGCATCGGGTGTAGCTGAAATATCAATTAGTATGATGAAGGTCTGTTTTAAAGCTTTTATTCCTCATAATTTGATAGAACCTACTGACACACACACACACATTGAATTTTGATAACACTGCTATGGTTAAAAATATTTAAGAGTATTATACTGTCATAATTATAAATAAAACTATTTCCTCTAATAAAGATCTTAACTGAATAACAGTTACAATTCCTTACTTACAATACGTCATTAGAAAAAATAAAATAGCTTTTCTTAAAAACTAAACACAATTTATTTACTACCAACACAGTTATCAAACCACCAGAATATCCAAGAAGTAAGTTGAGAACATCAGTCTTGGTGAAAACAGCATTATTCCTTGATCAAGCGATTGTCCAACAAGGAGTTACTGCCCAGCTGTGTTTGTGTATCAGTATGATTTCACACAATACTACAAAGTTTATTTCATTGTTAATTTATTTTAGAAGAATTAATCTTGGTTTGTTTCGTTAAGAATTAATTGAGATGAAATTAAAGTATACAAAAAAGTGGGGGGGGATCATTTTTTCTTATGTGAAACCGTAAACGTAATATTCACGTGTATTTTAAAGAGAATAAAAAATGCATCCCCCTCCCCCAACTCCGGACTCTGCGTGGGCCGGGCTATAAACATGATTTGGTATTCTAATAAGTGCACACACTTTTTTAAGTTTCTCTAAACCTTTTATATTGTTTCCGTACCCAACATATTCTTCACCTAATAGCTCTAGGTCCAAATAGCCTTCAATTAAATGTGCTGGAAGATATCCTATCAGTTACTATTAATCTAGTTTTTCCCATGCTATACAATAAAATCAGTCTCAGTACTTTATTTTGAATCTCGTACTTACATTGACAGTTTCATGACAGCATTTCAGACGGTTTAAAATATTATGTCAGAAGATATTAAGCAACAAAAAAAAGATATTGTTTCGTCTTCGCTTTGAATCGAATCGAAACAGTCTTCAGAAATGTATTTAGCTTACAACTGTCGTGTTTTTTCTTTTCTTTTTCATGCCGATGTTCCCATAGGAATTGAAATCACAATTTGAACTCTTCGCACTATTTGACAGCATATCAACCATAAATCATTTATGTCATTAAAGACCAAGCGTGAGACTAAAGAGGCATTATTTTCTCTCAAATAATACCCCAGAGGAACTCTCTGTCAACGAGACTCGTTCCAAGCGTACAAAAGAGAGAGAGAGAGAAAGAGAGACAAGAATCTGTTACAGATAGTCGCTTTTCCAATCATTTAGAAACCTTGGCATGAAAAATGATCTGTCTTTCAGGTACTACATCATCAACAGACTACCATAAAATGTGAAGTCGAATAAAAATAAGGATAAGAGTAACATAATTGCATTTTCTTTAAATACAAAGCCGTTTCTATTAGAATGAGGGTTATAAGTGTGTTACCGTGCTATTCAACATGCATAAAATGTGAAACAAAATGATCGTTCGTTTATGACTATATCATATTAAACACTTATTCAAATAACATAATTTGTTACCAGTTATAAATGCGATAACTGGAAATCAAAATATGTCAGTACAGCAGCTTGTCTCTATATTTCTACATTAAAGTGAATTCGCAGTTACCATGGTTGATTCTCAAGTAGATCAATTGTAACCAATGCAAGCGCTATTGACGGTGGAGTATCATAGAAAAATGATACTAGTTTAGTATTACAACACTTTATCAATGATAAACATTTATTTCGGAATGATAAAATCCTATATTTTGCTTTTTACACTTTGTTATTAAATATATGAATCTTGTTCTTCGTTTCTTTGCATGGAAAAAGTGAAAAAGGTCAACTTTAAATTGCTTTTTTTTGTTTACTCAACTTTCTTCGTTTGCCTTTACGGAAATTAATGGGATGGCTCCTATATATTTTAAAGAAAAAGAGGATTAGCTTCCAAATACAAGTATATGTATCCATTTAGCCTTGATATCTTTTACAATTCATTTCTTCAGCAATTCTTAAATCCTGTACTTTTATTCAGCATCAGACCTTTCGTAAATGGGATTATCATAAAAAAGACATTTTTCTTTTCTACTTTTGCAAATCTAAACTCTTCTAGGGATCAAGTCTTCTTCATCTTGTCAGATATAACCCCTTCTTTGCAAGTGTCGCCTCCTTTTTTGTCCTTCTTTCTCTCTACCAGAAAATGGAGCCAGGAGAATTTTTGCGTGTTTTTTTTTATTTCATTAATATCTCTCTGACTTGCTTCACATCGCTAATCTATTTATCTTAAAGTAATGGACGTATGGTGATAAAGCCATGGTTTTGTACTTTTTTTAAAACTTAAATCCATATTAAAGTACAAAAGGCGTGAAAAGAAACGAAAAAGGATTCAATTATCCATCCAAATATAAACATCGAATTTTTTTGTTAATCTATAACTAACATCGGATATCAAACTTGATAATAACCCTTTGAATATATAATCAGTTAAAATCGCTTGGAGAATTCACACAAAAAATTCCGTTTAGGTTAGAATGTAAGATATAACGAGCTAATACATTTCACTAATTTACACAAGCGTGTTTTACATAATTCATCAAAAATTAATTTTATTTAATTTCTTTTATCACCAAAACGGGTCATTTAACAAACACAAAAGTTTTTAGCTTCACCGCATCACTGTTAAAACAATAATATTACAATGCAGAAACAGTAAATACTGGAAACACATCTTTATGTTAAGCTGACACGGAATAAAAATATGTCTGATTGTATATTATCATAAAACATGATCAGACGTGACAGAAAACATGAAAGAACTCTTTAAATTGAATTTATCTTGAAGGATTAGTCACATCGAAATAATAATTAAAAAAAACATTAAAAGAATAAAAATGACTTTAAGACACAGGTAAAGAAACACCATAATGCGAGAATTACTTCAGGAGTTCTACATTACACGCATGCGTGCCCATTGGGATGATGTAAAGAGTTTCCATTTTCGCATCATTTGTAAGCCAAACTCTCAGTATAAAGCGCTGTGTACTTGTTTTCTAGTGTTCTTGTCCAGTGAAACAAGACTTTAAAATGGAGGAAGAAATCTGACTAAGGGTGGATATCGCGCAATGACCAGTGACATGTTTTATTAATCTATGCCTTCCTCACTTTCATCTTACAGTCCTGGCAGGAACCCCGTCAGCGGGAAACGCTTCTCTATGATTAAATGAGTTTCTATTGAAGTGACTCGACTTACCTAATACATTACTAACGACAACAAAATAAATATGTTATTATATATATATATATATATATATATATATATATATATATATATATATATATATATATATATATATATATTATATAATAAAAAGGTTTGCTGACGAGAACGACATAAATATAATAAATAAATAAAATATAAATAGATAACTATAAATAAATAAAGTACAGGCGGGCACCCCGGGTTACGGACGACCCAACTTACAGCGTTCCGTACTTACGAACGTGCTCCCCATAAGGATAATTAATAATTAAATAATTAAATTAATAATTAGGGAACTAGTTTCTTTCGCGCATGTAAACAAACCCGCACTTCTCCACATTATTAAAGCAGCTCTTCCCGTTATTTGGAAGTCAAATTTAAGGGCCCGTGTCACACTTGCCATGTTTGAAGATTGGTTCTTGGACTGTTTTATTCCTGCTGTTAAACCTTATTGTTCGGAAAAGAAAATTCCCTTTAAATTTCTGCTTGTGCTGGACAATGCTCCTGGACATCTAACATCTTTAGATGACCTTCACCCTAATGTAAAGGTCGTATTTTTACCACCAAATACTACATCGTTACTACATCCAATGAACCAGGGAGTTATTTCTGCATTTAAGGCTTATTACATACGGCGCACATTCCCGCAAGCAGTCAGGGCTACGAAAGATGTGATGACCTTGAGTGAGTTCTCAAAGAATTATAACATCCATGATCAAAAACATTACTTTACTTCCTCTCAAGAATCAGCAATCAACAATTAAAGGGGTGTGGAACAAACTGTGCTCTCAATTCTGTGATGATTTGCGTGGCTTCATAGAAGACATCGCTGAAGCCAGAAAAGCTGTGATGGATTTGGACTTGGACATCAATGAAAATGATGTCATTGACTCACTAGAGTCCTATGCAAGAATTAACCAATGAAGACCTTATGGAGATAGAGAAGCAGCTGATAGACACACAAGAACACGAAGAATCAGAAGATACAGCGACAAGAAAGTTTACGACAAAAGAATTAGCTGAAGCCTTTCGTCTCATTGAAGCAGGATTTGCTAAGCTTGAGGAGCAAGATCCTAACATTCAGCAGTTTACGAAGGTTCACCGTGCAGTTAGTGATAACATCAACTGCTACAAGACCATTTATGATGAAAAAAAAAAAAGAAAACGGCTGTGAAAACAACCCTAGATACCTAGAAACAACCCTGGATGAGGGGAGCTTACCGTTGAAGTTCGTAAGCATCCAGAAACAAAATCAAACCCTGATTCTCCAGCACCATTTACATCATCATCTTCCGATTAATGTAAGCCTACCTGTTTGCCTCAAAAATGCCCCTTCCAGTAAGATAGACTTGATGCAACCTTTAATATTCTTTTTTGATATTTCTCCTATCTAAACTTTTTGTATGAGTTTGTTGTTATGTTCTGTTTGTTTGAATTAAAAGAAAGAACACTGTTGTGCTCTTTCTTTACAGAAACTATTGTTTCTGTAATTTGTTCCAGTTCATCCCTCCAGTTTCTTCTCGGTCTTCCTCTTTGTCTTGCTCTATCCATTGGTCTCCACTCTGTTGTTTTTCTAGTCCATCTCCCATCACCGCATCTGGCAATATGGCCAGCCCATCTCCACTTAGCCTGTTTAATGTATTTTACAATATCCATGACACCTGTTTGAGATCTTATCCAGATATTTGTCTTCCAATCTCTTAATGTTTTTTAAAACTTTTCAAAAAAATGTTTAGCATACTTCTTTCCATGCGATGTTGTGTTGTTCTCAGCTTTTTGTTTAGGGCTTCTGTTAAAGTCCATGTGTCTCCACCGTATGTTATGACAGGAAGTATGCACTGGTCAAAAGCTTTCCTTTTTAGACTCATAGGGATGTCACTTCTTAATATCTCTCTCATTTTCCCATAAGCCATCCACCAAGGTGAATTCTTCGTTCAATCTCTTTTCTTTGACAATCCTCAAAGGATAACAATTGGCCTAAATATACATATGAGGAAACTTGTTGTATTTCATGGTTTTCAACTTTGACAGTTCTATGGTTTATGTATTTATTCATCATTATTTTTGTTTTTTCTCTATTTATTTTTAATCCAATTACTTTGGAGGCTTCATTTAGCTTATTTAGCCTGTCTTCCAGATCTTCAAGATTATCTGCTATTAGGACAATATCATCTGCAAATTTCAGATGATGCAGCCTTTCTCCATTTAGGTTTATTGCTTTGGTTTCCCAAGCAAGGCTTCTAAAGACTTCCTCTAGTGCAGCTGTAAATAATTTGGGAGATATGGTGTCGCCTTGCCGGTTGCCTTTTTGTATTGGGAACTTTTCGCTGATTTTATATAATTTAATTACAGAAGTTGCATTATTGTAAATATGTTTTAGTGTTTCAATATATGGTTTCTCAGTTCCCTGGGTTTCAAGAGCTTTTAGTGTTGCAGATGTTTTAACTGAATCAAATGCTTTTTCGTAGTCTATATAGGCCAGACCTAAGGGTTTATTGGATTCAATTGATTTTTCAATGAGCTGTCTTAATGTGTGAATATGGTCCAAAGTATTGTAATTCTTCCTAAATCCAGCTTGTTCACAGGATTGCATTCCCTCTAGTTTAGATTTTATTCTATTATTTATAATTTTTGTGAAGACTATATATGGTGGGGAGTAGGCTTATAGGTCTGTAGTTTTTAATTTCTTCCTTATTGCCCTTTTTAATATTAGAAGTGAATTGTTCCAATTTTTTGGAATTTTTCTCTGTTTTAGGCATTTATTAAAGAGTTTAGTTTGATGACAGGGCTTCTCCTAATTTTAAGAAGTCTACCAGAATTCCATCTTCTCCTGTGGCCTTTCCATTCTTCATTTCCCGCAGTGCCATTTCCACTTCACCTTGTAAGATCTCAGGGGCATCATATTTCCTCACTCGAGTTATCCATAGATGATTCTTGGATGTCTCAGTCTTTGTCTTCATAGAGTTCAGTATAAAATTCCTGAATTCTTTTGATTATCATCTCTATTTTTTATAAATTCACAATTTTTTCCTCTTACAGCAACTATTTCCTTTGTTCCAACTGATAATGTTCGTCTTAGGACCTTCATATTACTATTGTTTCTTTAATTTTCCTAGTATTATACGATCTAATTTCAAGTTTAATCCTTTTACGTATAGTTTTACAAATTTCCGCATATTCTATTTTATTGGTGTCATTCAAATCTCTTCTTTTCTTCATCAGATCTAAGGTTTTCTGTCTTAACTTTTCCTCTCTTTGATGCCTTTTTACACCTGCTATTTGTAGTGCACAATTCAAGATAAATTTTGTTAAGATTTCATTAGCACCATCGGTGATAGTAGCTGTGTTTAACTTTTTTAGTTCATTTTTGAATGATTCTCTATCACAGCTTTTATTGTGGTATTAATATAATACATTAATATAATACAATATAATGCATTAGTATAATACAATATATCATAATAAACACAAAAACTTATTCTGATTATAAGACCATCGGTTTAATACACATATGTACAAGAACACCGACTAGTTTCGCTAGCATACTGTCTAGCTTTGTCAAGACTAAAAAGGAAAAAATAATAAATACAAAAAAAACCAAAGAATACAGAACCGTTAACAGCTGTTAGGCCACCAAATTTGGCAGCTCGCTTGACAATGTGTACAGGTAGCGAGATGCTTCAGTCATTATTGTTAAAACGTCCACAGTCATTTTAAACTCCAGAGATTATATTATTAAGATCAATAATTTACTATCGGAATGTTCCACGTACAAAATACTTAACAAAGATCCACCCATGACGAGACAAACCTTTTGATTCGTAATATGAATAGTTGGCCTGAAGAGTTAAAAATAAAACTTAAATCTTCACATCCCATAACTCCTCGCCTTTATGGTGCACCCAAAGTGCATAAAGAAGTTCCACTTCGTCCGATCGTTGAGAGCAGATTCTCCCCCACATATCTATTAGCCAAACACCTTACCAACCTACTAAAAGGAAAAATCAGACAAACAGAGTCTTATTTAAGGAACTCTCAACACTTTGTTGAGAAACTCAAGAACGTTAAGCTATCAAAAAAACGGAAATAATGGCCAGCCTGGATGTGGTGTCCTTATTTACGAACGTTTCGGTTGAGGAAGTCATAAAACATCATAAAAGATCTCTTTCCTAGAGATATCACACAACTTTTCAATCACTGCCTGAAGTTCAATTTTTTTTAAAGTCAACATCATTGTATATCAACAATTAGAAGGAATAGCCATGGACAGTCCCCTGTCACCACCATGTGCGGACTTGTTCATTGAGTAATTAGAAAATGAAATTCTAGCCAACATTGTTCCAAAACCATCAGTCTGGTGGAGATACGTTGATGATGTTTTTATCGCTTGGAAAGAAAAAATAGAAAGCTTACATGTGTTTTTAAATAAAATCAACTCGCTTCACAACAAAATCAAATTTACTTCAGAATTGGAAGACAATCAACAACTACCTTTTTAGATATACTGGTCAAAAGACAAGAGAGAATGATAATATTAAACTTACTATATATATATATATATATATATAATAAAAAAAGGTTTAATGACTATTACCGAGAGAAAAGATGACAAGATATATTTAACAAGATACTACTAGTTTACTAGTTTCGTTACATGAACATCCTCAGGTATCATAATCAAAGAAGTATATAAAAAATTACAGAGACTTAAAATTGTACTAACAGAACAAGTATAAAAAACAGTAGCGTGTTTGAAAAAAATGCAAGTATGAGTTCCAAACAAACGAATACTACGCGCTGTCGCGAGTGCGCCAGTACTGAACAGAAGCAACGTGTGCGTCAGAGAGATTGTAACTCAGGCTGTTGTTGATATGAGAGGAATCTAGAGAAATTTCCCTAGATTCAACAATCTTTCTTTCGAGTTCATCGTAGCACACATGAATGTTAGCAGTTTGAGTCCAGTTTACAATGTGCTGGCGGCCTTCGTCTGAGTTAGTACAATTTTAAGTCTCTGTAATTTTTTATATACTTCTTTGATTATGATACCTGAGGATGTTCATGTAACGAAACTAGTAAACTAGTAGTATCTTGTTAAATATATCTTGTCATGTTTTCCTCTCGGTATTAGTCATTAAACCTTTTTTTATAATATTCCAACCGAGTAAAAATGAATTTTGAAAAAAAAAAAAAAAATATATATATATATATATACAACCAACAGATTCTGGATATCTGCATTTTACTTCTAACCATTATCATACACAAAAATACAGCATCATCCACGTTACGAAATAGAGCCCATAACATAGTCACAGACGAAGAAGATGTACGTACAGAACTTTCTCACATATCGAAATCTCTATCTCAAAATATATAAATATAAATATAAATAAATAAAGACCAAATATGAATAATCTAGTCCTTATAATGACTGACTTAAAGGGGAGAAGATTTTCCCCGTTATCTGTAGAGAACAGTGTAGGGATAAGGTGTTATTGAGCAATTAAAGCTCTGATCATGGCAGGAGGGTAACAGCAATAGCCGAGCCTCAGTTAGAACTTCATTAGCTACAGCATTGCCATCCATTACCCTCCAAGAGTATTGGATTGAATGAATCCACCCACTGAACAATCTAGTTCTTAAAAGAACTGGGAGATGGACTGAGTCCGTGACTCTTTATCCCGTCATCTGAATGAAGAAAATCTGTGTGGATGGAGTGTTATTGAGCTAAAAGCTCTAGTCATGGCTGAGTAGCGGCAACAGCCGAGCCTCAGTTAAAACTTCATCGACTACAGCATTGCCATTTGTTACCCTGGAAGTCCTAAAAAGGACTATTCCTGAACAATATAGATGGACAACAATAAAATAAATAACAAATTTAAAATAAAATTAAAAAGGTGTATTCACAAAAATAATTGTAGAAAATAATTCACACAATTAACAGAATTAAAATGGTAAAATTAATATTACATAAAAGATTTACAAATAAATTTTATAAAAGAAATATTTTATAACAAAAGTGCAGTAATCAGAACTTGTGAAATAACCCTAGGATTAATAATGTCAACAATTTGTGAATGATTAACATATATTCCAAAAAAGTCAAAATTAACATACCGTGTTAAACAACTCATTAAAGGTTTGTCTGAAAAACTGTTGAACATTTTCCGTGAATAAAAATTCGGTAATTAAAAGCCTTTTCTTTTAATTACTTACCATTCTCCAGAATACCCGAACTACACGAAGATAAAAGAAAACTTAAGTGAAGTGTTAGCACCGTTCTCTTTTTAATTCTCCGCCGACCTTCCTCTCTCTCACAAATCAACTTATTTCTAATTGCTTACAATAAAGTTTCGTGTCAGCACACTCTTATCTTTGTATTCCGTTTTCTCTTTGCTCAACACAATTGTCGCCGACGTCTACGACGCTTCGCTAGTGCGTATTTAAACCTCTAGCGACAAGCTCTAGAGAATACGAAAACCTAATAGAAAAGGAAGCTGTGATTTATTGGAAAAGCATCCCACGGATCAGTCCTTGCATTCAGCTGGATAGGCACAGGTAAACTAGTTGGATGTGGGTAAGAAAAGAAAGAAAAAAAAAAAGAGAGAGTGAAAAGAAAGCAAAAGATGACAAAAACTATTTGTTTGTGTCATTCTAAAGAAGAAGAATAATGTCTCTGGACGAGGGATTTAAAGGATCTTTCCGTTAACACTTCTTAAAAGAGATTTTGGTTGAGATGCTAATAGCAAAAAAAAAAGGTTGAATTTTAAGTAGAATCTTGTCTTTTTGGTTAAGCGAAATCTCTTGTGGAATCGCGTTGATCTTATTGTGAAAGACAGAAGAATAAAAAAAAAATCTTATAGTGACTAATAGTAACAAACTCCTAATGTTGTAATAGAAGCTTATTATATTTTTTTGAATTCTGTTAACGAAAATGTATTTAAAGCCGCTAGAGGCGCTGTTATCGCTATTCTGATAATGTACAAATATCATTATCGGAAAAATAAAATTCGGTAATCCAGTTAAGTGAAAAGAAGCGAGAAAAATTGACTCAGACGTTAGGAACTCTACTTAAGTTGATCTCTTTGAGGAACGTTACCTGGAAATAATCATTTGCTGCATCCATTTCAGAAGAAATAACTCTGCCAACCCCATAAGCATTATGAACCGAACTAAAAATGTATAACGTATGTTTCATTTTCGTTATCTGCTTATCTAGTTTTACTTTTCTTGCTATTTGTTTTGTAAACTAGATTACTTTAATCCTCCTGTATATTTGTAATCCTCCTATTAAATTTCTTTTCATCGTTATATTTTATTTTTCTTCTCGCTCATTGGCAAATGACTCTTTTTTTTATTTGAAAACAACAACACAAAAAATAATATAATCGATAAACAGTTCTTTCTTAAAGCAGGCTGTCATTTTCTTTGCTTGCTATTTCTAATCAATAATATAATGATGTGCACATGCTGTAATCAAGGGTCCTTTTTTGCAACCGAGCAAACATGCTTAATGACATTCTCTCCAACTGAAGAATTACTTTTAGATTTTAATTTTTATTTAGCGGTTGTTACTCCACAAACAACATAATAATAAAAAAGTACTACCTAATACATAAAACATCATATATATATATATATATATATATATATAAATTGACTGAAGCTGGATGAATAGCTTCAGTGATGCCACCTTTGAGTACTCTCAATAACTGACAATGTGCCTGTTCCTGTGGCAAATGACGTTTACATCCATAGCGCTAGACAAAGAAGGACTGTTTTAAGTTCGATTGTCGTTGCTGACCAGAAGAATTCTATGTAAGCAGTGGCAAACTCACATAGTCGATTTCTGCATGGGAAAGTAGAAATTCTATTTCAGGAAACTCCGATTTTAACCTCGCATCTCAAAAAAAATAAAATCGACCGTAGAACTCATATTATTACAGACAATAACACCACTATTAGGGTTCAGGGGATTCACGGAAGACTTTTCGCCTATAATTGATCGCGGAAATTACAATGATATTTCTTAAAATATTTTTTTTTATTTAGACACTGCAGACTCTGTAGACAGGATATTGATATTTTACAAAATTGTGATAGGATAAGGCGTAAGGGCACGAAATTTAAGAATGTTAATTTATTTTTGTAACCTTTCACTATTTTTATGCGCATTTCATACGCTTCATCTACATGTGATATTATTATTATTTACTGAACTAATTCAGAAGATGAAGTGCTTTCAATTATAGGATACCCATGTATTTTGGAACTGACTCTACTTTTCCTGCATCAATAGTAAAAGACATTTCGAAATCTATTATTATTTTACAGGCTACTATACGTCTGCCCCTTTGAGTAATTGTATTAAAGAAAGTGACGGTAAAATTACACAAATCCTTTCCTGGTGTAAATCATCTTAAGACAAAATTCCCATTTACGGCTGAAACTAGACCATCTTATTTCCCACCAAGTGGTATTTTATAAAACGAATAAAAAAAATGAAAATTTTAAATTTATATTTGATAATATTTGTCTTCTTGACTGAAAAAAAAATGTATAGGTGCATGCTTCCAAAGTGAAATCCTAAATAATTCTCTTGTAGTCAGTTCGTAAATAAATTAGTCAGAAATATCTGTGGTTTGGAATAGTTAGCTGCCAGTCTGCTTGGCCGAATGTTTAACGCAACTCGCTATCCAATTACATATTATTAATTCTCAGAAAAGAATTAATTATGTATTTCCCTTTGGAACGCATGCAACCACTATACACCGTACATTTTTTTCGCCGGTCAAGAAGACAGATATTATCAAATATCAATTTTTAAATTTCTTAGTTTCGTAGACCGGTATTCGGAAAGAAGGAGAAGACTGTCATTTCAGTCGGACTGAAATTTTGTCTTACGCTGATTCACATCATGAAAGAATTACGTAATTTTACCGTATTTTTAAATATAATTACTAAGCAAAATTCTTCGACTTGGCTGCAAGACATGATTTAATCGATGAATTATGTAGTGAGCCATCGTCAAACTAGAAAAGTCAGACGGTGGTACAAAAATGCTACCCCCCCCAATCGCCTACGATCTGATTTCGTCGGCTACAGGAATATTAATATCTGCTTCCACTGTGTATAGAAGACTTCACTAAGATGGTCTGCATGCCTCTGTCCCCACGCTACAAAAAAGAACGTTTGAAATGTGCCAGGCTCCAAGTCAACTGGACCTAAGACCAGTGGGACTCGGTATCGTTTACAGAGATGAGTCCCGATTTGCTCTACAAAGGCGTACTCTGGTCTGTAGAGTAACAGGGACACGTTATGATCCCTCTAATTTCCGTGAAATGAACACTTATGGGAGGTAGTGTGATATTAAGGAGAGGCATCATGTTGTATGGACACATACTGACGTGTACGTGCTTCCTAGCAAAACCATGAATGCTGCAACTTACAAGGTACTGGACCCCTATGTTTGTCTGTATGTCGGTGCGATAGGGGAGACATTTATCCTACAAGGAGATAATGCCTGTTCTCATTGAGCGAAGCTTGTGGATCAATATCTTCAAGAAGAGACTATCGTACGTATGGACTGGCTAGCTCGGTCTCCTGACCTTAATCCTATTAAGCATGTCTGGGATGCTGTAGGTCGATGAGTTGCTGCTCTCACCATCCCCTCCCCAAAACATTGAGGGACTCTGGAGAGCTTTGAAGCAGCAATGATTGTTATTACCAACTGAACTCCTGGATTATATTATAAACAGTATGAAACATCGTTCTAATCGTTATACTGCTATGAGGGGGGGGGGGGGGGTGACTATACATTCCTTATTGAGGCACTTTGACAATCTCGTTTTAATCTCTTCTTTTTGACCATTGTCTTCGTGTACCCATTTGTTACTCAATTAAATTATTTATTTGCAATTTTGTGAGCGTTTCTTTCACACCTCATATCATATTGCTTGTCGATGAATTGCATAAAAATTCATCATACAGTTTTTGAGTTATCGTGATTTTTCTCTTTATTCCTTAATTTATGGAAAGCAATGTAATTAAAATAAGAAATGGTAAAGAAGAAAAAAATGTTAAATATCAGTTATTTCGGGTGAATGTAAAGGACATTGAACACGATAGTGTCACGCTAATTGAAACTCGTTAATTAGTTTTAATCGATCTGTTTCTGAATCCTCTCCATCGAAGTGTTCTGCAAAAGGGAGAAATAATTTTGCACAATCTTTACAAATCCTTAACAGTTGATTTCTTAAATATTCAGTTTCTTAAAACAGTCAATACTTACTGTTGATGTTTATTCAGGCTCAAGGAATACCAAATAAATCATACAAAAAAGTATATTTTAATGTAAAATCAGTTTAAAAACTACCAAAAAACAAGTAGACTGCTATTCACAAAATACATTCAGATTGTCGAAAATTGACTCCGAATATCAAAATGGGAGTTCATGCCTTTCATCACTGGCCTCTTTACATGAAACATCAAAAACAGTGCGCTGTTCTCTAATCAAATCCTTATTCTTATAAGGACTGGCTTAAAGGGGCGAAGCAAGAATGCTTTTCATATTCCCCGTTATCTGTAGAGGACAGTGTAGGGATAAGGTGTTATTGAGCTATTAAAGCTCTGATCATGGCAGGAGAGTAACAGCAATAGCCGAGCCTCAGTTAGAACTTCATTAGCTACAGCATAGCCATTCATTACGCTCCAAGAGTATTGGATTGATATTGGATTGATATTGGATCTCGAAATTTCTCTAATCAAATCACCTTATTTTTAAACTTAATATATGAACAACACTTAAAAATGTGGGTGTATATTGACATTTTTCTTTTAAATCTAAATTTTTAAAATAATTTTAAAATAAATTACATTTTAGTTTTAATATAATATGTACAATAATTTATTTAAAAACAAAATTAAATTCTCTAAAAAATTTAAATAATTAAAACAGTGTAAGATACGAACGTGTCAAAATGACTGTTAACCAGAGCATCTCGCACTTGTAGACACATCAGGCGTTTGTGTATAATCATTTTAACACACCATTGCTATTTGAGATTTTCGACTCAAAAACGACACATAATTAAACACGAATTATTATTTACTACCTCCTTTCATTTAGCTGATATCTTGAACATGATTCTGGTGTATCTTCCCATTATAGGTAATGCTATTTGTTACGCAATGTATCTTTATAAATTGATGTTTACTTATTTTAGGCATTTTCTTCACTGTGTTTATTATTTTTCACGTGTTTACCGCCACGAAAAAAAAAAAAAAAAGTCCTAAACTACTCCCATATTTGTTCCTTTCGAAATATCTCATTTGCCCTTGAAGACCGGGTGATTTTATACCAAAATAGTCTCGGTTTATTTCTTTTCCGCTTCGCTCGATATTTTTATATAAAAATGTTTTTCCTGATGACATTCATAAGAATTCGTCATATTGGCAATGCATCGAGGATTACCATTCAGGGTGTTCAATAGCATAGCAAGGATCAAGTATCTTATCACTGATAACACATAATCTACAGACATAGAATATTATTGGACAAGAAAAGCACAGGGAAACCACATGGTTCTATGATAATCTCCTAGTAAAGTAGCATTTTACTCTACTAGGAGATTATCCTACATTACATCGTGGTTTTTCTCAGTGGAAAAACCACGATGTAGGATTCTGAATACTGTGAATAAATGTACTTATTGGAAAAAGATTCATTAATAGTCATACTCGGAAAGCTATAGCATTCATCACTTAACAGAAAAGTGATGAATTAAGTGATGAATGTAAAGCATTCATCACTTAATAGAAAAGTGCATAATAACCATGAATTGTTACCGAATTCGATCACTACAAATATGTTATTTATTTATTTAAAGGAGCTGTTTGTTTTCTATGAGAAATTATTTTATGGGTACCCGTTTGTCATGGTTCTGATCAGGATATTTTCCACTGTGCCAGTCTCCTGTTTCATCAATTCTCTGATATTAATTAGGTCCTTCAGATACTAATGACCTCCTCTTTCTCTCTCCTCCCATTTCATTATCGATATGTACATTTCTAATACTATCGAACACTGAGATCTACCAAATACTGTTCTTTGCCATTCTGAACTAGAAGATGAGTTTTACAGTATCGTGCCAAGTATCCATTTTAGCTTTCTCGGAACTTTTAGCAGTTTACAGAAAATTCCGTGTCATAAACAAGTTCCGGAACATTCTACACCGTAAGAGGCAAGCAAGGATTAACAGTTGCGCATACAACAACTATCATCATACTGAGAAAAGCGTAGTAATCGTTCAACTGGAAGACTTACATTTCTTCTTAGTCCAAGGAGAATTTTACATCCAAAACTTTGCTCTGTTGCTTTAAAAGTTGAAAATGGATTTTTTACTTTACTGCTTCAACGAGAAAGATAAACATTTTCAGCTGAAATTCTCTAGGTAAATGCTTACAAATTCTTTTTGAATGCCAGTCTTTTCATATAGTTTTTTTTTTTTGGTGAAGTTAAACTTGGAAAGTTGTATTCATCCGTTTCTTTTGCTAACAATGACGTCACTTCCGCTATACAACTTTATGTTTTCCGTCTCTGATGAACCGAGAAAGGAAAAAAAAAAAAAAAATCACGGTTTATTACACATGAAATTACTGCTAGTTTTTTAAAATTCAGCATTCAACGATGAGTGCATTAATTTCTTTATTATACGTAATAGTAATAATAGCAATCAATGTAATAACGTTTGGTAGAAAGAGTTTGTATTGATTACGTGAGACGAAGCTAATATTCGGCTTCGATGGAATTTTTGAAGAGGCAGTTAAGATATGTAACACTTGCTGATGAGGATAATGATAATAACAATGACACCACACAATACTGAATTTTGCTTTTAAGCAAACGTGTGTGATTTAACATAACTACGTGCGCTAAATACAAAAAATATCATTCATATTATTTTCATCACTCTCAATTCGCTAACGAAGATATCTGTTCAGTAGAAGTCAGCATCACTTCAATTTCATTTAGTCCATTGAAGGCCGACATCGGCCTCGTTCAGGTTCAGGTTGTTCAGGGTATGCCAATGTACAAGTATTATATTAATCACATCAAGTGACACGTATATATGCGATGCTGTCACTGTCCAATCAGATATCTTTGTTCATTCGTAGTGATTGTGCTAAATGAAGAGCAAGCGCAAGCAGTGCATGCTACTACACAGAGAACAACAACAATTTTAACTTCAAAGATAAAATTAAAGATCCATGTTTGCTGGACAATAAAATAACGATTTTTTTTGTCTATTTTCTCTATTCACCAACATACCACATCAGGAAACACCTCTTTCAAATTACTGGGGGAAAGTATCTTCTTTTACACCATCCACCATCATGTATCTATCATGTATCCCTGTTCATGTCGGCTCCACTATTTCGAACAAAAGGGCCAATCTGCTGAGAATAGAATCCGCGAACATCAGAACTACATCAAATTCTTGAAATCTGAAAAGTCTGGACTTGCCTACCAAACCATTTCACAGATTTCTTTGAAATCAAACACCCATTCTTCACTTCAATAGATTTAACTTCTGTTGTATAAGCAAAGTAGTTACCACTTTAAAAACTAGAATTTTCATGAAAGAAAAGCTAATTTTCAAACCACGAAAACGCATTGATTACCCTATTATAGGAATGGATTCGCCTTCTTCTGCCATGCGAAGAAGTGTCGAGAGATCTGTGGTTGCACAGTAATCGTGATTAACTTTGCAGTTTTTTGTAATATTGAATAAAGTATGCAACATTGTACTTGAATTACAAAACTAATCATTGTTTCTTTTTGAACTCCAACAGTGCATTCTTCTGTTAACTCCGCTGAGACTCAAGCAAGTAAGATGATTGCTACGTGCGTCATGTCTTGTGATTCATGTTTTGATGTTAACCAATCTTACTCTTAATAGTTAACAAACAGAGTAACATCAAAATTTTATTTTAGTTTCTTTTCCTTTTTAAATGGTGTTATCTACACTGTCGTCAACCAAGGAACTTGTAATGTGCAATCTATTGTTTCAGTTATTATGAGTTCTGTCGATAATTTCCAGAGGTCGATGGACACGCAGAAGGCAGTAGATTGATGTTATTAAAAGAAACGGCGAAGTAAAAGTTCTTGCGCCAAACCGCCGTTACCATGGCGGAGGTTGAGTTGAGAGCAACATGACGGATGGCTAATAATCTGCCAAGCGAAAGATGCTGGAGAAATATTTGTTTCTTTAGTTTTCCGTCTCTGATCATTTGATGGCTCGCCGCTAAAATACATTTAGTTCTTCTGGTTTGATTTACGGTTTTTTTTCTTACATTAAGATGGGCATTTAATACCAGAGTTTTCAGTATATTTTTCCTTATATAGTATTTTATTTTTTTTTTTTGTCACGCTTCTTAATAAATAATTATATTTATTGGACAAAAGGACTGAATCTGGAATGGTAGGGGAATCACACAGCATTAATAATATTTTTAATTATAATTAATTTGACTAGGTTAAAATACACATTTATTTGTAAGAGATTATGCACCTCATAATCTATTAAAAATGTCTGCCCAAATAGTATAAAGAAAAAAAAAAAAAAAACTGTCATTCAGAAGTACTGCACTTAGCTTTTAGCCAAATCAGTGGAATTTCGAGTGGAAATAGCTAACAGGAATAGATAGATACGGCACTTTACTTTGCCGTTAGCTAAAAAGATTACTGTGCCGGATAGCTGGTAAAGTGACACCGTGTTGATCACATTTATTATGGCAAACCGTAGCTTACGGGAGGAAAGCCAAGTTGAACATATATATCCGAAACTTAAAAATAGTAGAATGTATTTATGAAAAAAAAAAAACATTAAAATACATCCAAAAATAAAATTAAATGCGAAGGAAGGAATATACAAAATGATGTTTAATATAAAACTCCCTTTGTTACTAGGAATGAATAACAAACTAGTTTTCCCACGAGCAATGCTGCAAATGAAAATAAAAAAAGAGAGTTGAATTTGACTTAATTCCATCTTAAGTAGCATATTTACATTTTATAATAATACTCCAAGAAAACTAATATTTAATTTGTGACTTAATATTTTGCTAATAAGAGGCAAATTATTAAGTTGATTTGTCTCAATAAAACGGTATTTTTAGATGTGCACTGTTTGGATCTAATAGTTTAATCTTCTCCTGTATCTATCAGGATGCTATGATACATTTTGAGTAGATTGCTTTAGTTAAATCGAAAACTTTGTAAAAGTTTAAGAAGAAACAAGTAATGATTGCAAAAGAAATGTAGCCTGCATGATATCTTGAGAGTAATACTGACAGGTAAAGGTAATCGATTAAAAGAAGCACTTAAAGGGCCCTGAAAAAAGATTCAATGTGACCTTCAAAACGAAAACACATTCTTGTAATGCGCACTGTTTTGTGTTGTAGAAACCACTGCCATAATGCAATAATACCATAAATCTTAAACAAAAAATGATTAACAGTGGCCTCTTTTGTTGAATTTGATAAAAACAAGAAGGGATTATATTTATTCTATTCACTTTTAAGACTGATGACGTTTATTGGAGCATTGAGTTTATTTTTTTAAAGATGATTTTATTTTATTCTGATTAAACACCTCTTACCGAAATCTATGAAATCATTTGAAGATTACAACTCATCCGTATGCAACTCAAAATTTTAACACTGGATTTCAGTTAAACAATGAGGTTCCCTTTTTTTTTTTTTGAGAAAGTTTTGTATGTTAAAGATGCCAACTTTTTTAAATCTGGTTTAAAACAGCCTGGCATCTCTAGGTAAAAAACTTTCTACAAAGTTTTGTATGTCAAACAACGATAAACTACATATTTTCTATAATCAAGAAGAGTAAGTCTAATTCTACAAGAGAAAAGTGATAATTAATTAGAGCACGAATTGTATTATCCATTGATAATACAATTCGTGAATTGTATTATCCATTGATGAAAAGATCAGCAGTAATCTTACGGATAAAGAAAAAAAATGATCAAATAATACGGATGTCTCAAAACAGTCAATAAGAAGTTGATGATGGAAATTAATAACAGTTCTAAGTATTGATAAACTTGTGGACTGATATTTTAAATCTCAGAGTGTTTTGAAC
This sequence comes from Typopeltis vanoorti, assembly GCF_054136105.1. Classification (NCBI taxonomy): domain Eukaryota; kingdom Metazoa; phylum Arthropoda; class Arachnida; order Uropygi; family Thelyphonidae; genus Typopeltis; species Typopeltis vanoorti. The sequence continues at coordinate 92,851,866 of NC_143549.1, forward strand.
TCCAGTAACAATGAGGTTAAAGAAATTTACGTAGATGAGATGCCATTAGATAATGAGTATTCTGTGATATTCCCATCGGATTCTTACGATAATTCGAGAGAGAGAGAGAGAGAGAGAGAGCGTAATGAACGATAAAGTATCAATCAAAGGAGACAGATATAGAGAAAGTGACAAGTTTCGATAATTTGGAGTAAATTATCGTTTTTATAAACATATTGATGCTGTTACTAAACTTTCTCTGTCATACACTCACACAAGGTCCTCAAACTACGTTTTCTACATTCATAATTTTTTCATAATAACTTAATTATATCACATTCTCTCTCTACCAAGTTTTCATCTGGTATCTTCTTTACTATTGCCACATTTTTACAAAATTCTAATAAAACAAATCTCGATTTAAGGAGAAAAATGTAAGAAATATTTCTTGACTAAAGATATTCTTATTTTGTTTTTCAACTATAGACCACTTTCAAGTAAAGAAAGTGCCGACTTTTACAAGGAAAATGTTGTGTGGCATAATCAAATAACGATGAAAACACGTCATGGAATTGATGGGTTTTATAAATCTTATACGCTTCTTTTCTTATTTTTGACTAATTATCTCCAGACTATCTTTCTAACAACCTCTTTTCATCACTCCAAACCATCACTATAAATTAATTTCTGCCAACTTTCATGATGCAGTTCTCATCGCCACCTTTTTTTCTGCACATCACTCTTCCCAACTGTAATGTTAATTCTTTTTGTTTTATTTTTTTTTCCTCCTAACACTCTTCAAATCTGTTTTGTTATCTTTACTGTAATCATCAAGTCAGCACATAGATAATTTCCACAGTTTTTCTTTCTTTTTTTTTTTGCACTTGCTTTCTGAAAGCGTCAATTATAATGATGAATAAAGATGAACTCTTGGTTGATCCTCTGGCCTCAACACTTTTAGCTAAAATAAATCAATTACACTTCTTGTTCTCAATTCTATTTTCTATTTTCATCCATCAGCGATTACTCTTAATACGTCTGCATAGTATTTTGTCATTTTCATACCACAAAGTAAACAAAAGTTGATTGTTTAAAAGCATTTTATATTTTTTTTATTGCTGAATGGTACGTAACAAAGTCTGGAAATACCGTTGAGAGAAAATTCACATCATATTTTCAGAAACGTGAGTTTAATCTATCGCCATTGTCACATCTTCTAGAAGAAATAAAATACATGCTATCTTGGATCCTTAAAATAGTTTTAACATAATGAGGTTTGGTATATGTGAACCCATTCACCTTTCTTTTAAGAGGCTCACGAAAAGTTCAAAGAAATAGTCCTTAAAACCTATCCTAGTGTAAGAAACTAATAAACGCTAAGGTGTGAACATCAAAGACTCTCTTTATGGATACTTTATTTAAGGTAAATAGTAAAACTGATTAAAGTGCAGATCAAAGCCTCTCTCTCTCTCTCTCTCTCTCTCTCAATTTATCTTGCTATTTACGAAGGTTCATTTTCACATCTAAATGAATCTCTTTGATATTTGAAATAGCTGTAGTTATTCTTCCTTTATTACCTTGATGACATCAAAGGGTCGTAAGTGTATCTTGAAAGCAATAACACACTTTCGTTCTACGGCTTCCTATCAAAATACTTAGCGAGGCTATTTCAAATGACAAATTTAGGGGTCATTTCTTTTTAAGAGAAACTTTTATGTTCCTGTAGTTGTTAGAAGAGTCGTGGTTTAGTGCAATGGAGTAAAAGCAATAACGTCATCTGCTAAATAGCACACCCATCTAATAAATCAAATAATTCAAATGCCATTTTGCGAATGAAAGATGAAAAATGAGATTGACGAAGTTTTTGTTCGAAGATAGTTTTTGCTGTTAAATGGACCGTTTGTTTGCAAGCAGATTACTAAAAAACAGAGCATGACAGGAGAAAGAAAGAAAGAAGGAAGAACACACACACACACACACACACACACACACACACACACACACACACACACACACACACACACACACACACACACACACACACACACACACACACACACACACACACACACACACACACACACACACACACACACACACACACACACACACACACACACACAGCATATGATATATCCATCACCATTTGGTGAAAAACGATTTATTAAAATAAATCTGCTTACATCTTTATTTCTTTTCCAAACGAAGTAGAAGGAAGCAATGCTGACAATTCCGGCCACCTTCTGGTCCCTAACCCCAACGTAATGTATTGTTGTCTGAATGAATGAGAATTCTATGATTGATTTTCTTGAGTTGCGGGGTTATAAATCAAAGTTTTCCCAAGGATGTTCCTACCCATATCTAATTGAAAATAATCCTGAAATAATCGCACGTTTTCTAGCTGCACGTATCTCTAAATGCTTACCTTTATCCTCTTATAGAAAATATGGAACAAATTGCCCATTTTTTATTGCATTTACCTCTTCACATACAAAGGCATAAAGAGAGGCGTGTTTTCAAGTTGCATTTAGAGATAAATGCAACTTAAAAAGCGTGCAATACCATATAATTTTCAAGTGGATATAGATAGGAATTTAGAAACAAAATACGAACTAACTGCATGCTCCCGGTTTTCGTTAAGCCGAACAGCAAATGTATATCTCCGCGCTCCTTCCATAGGATTTCATGGCCAGTGAACAACTAAAAAAGTGCGGGTTTCAAACCCCTGAAATTTCACATCTTTTTTTTTTTATTTATTTTAATGAGTTCTTTGATTTTACTGTCAATTTTGTGATTTTACTGTCAATTTTAGAGGAAGCCGTGCTTGTTACTATAAGGCTTTTTTCTTATTAAACTGTTACATCATGGTGGCATGTTAAATGACATAATCTTGATGTCAATTCAGCAAATCTCTTCTCTGCATATATTTTTTAATCTTTTGTATAACTTTTAATACTTCTTTTAAAGATTAAACAGCGAACCAAACAGGAAAGAAATTATCAAAATAATTATTGCATTATTTTGACAAAAACCGTTTAGTTAAATTTTATGCAAATCTCTCTAAACTTTCATAAATTTCCATTTGAAATAACTACTTAAAATAATAATAACGTTGATGTACTATCGAAAAACTGAAGGCTCATTTTGATAGAAGCCATCCCTTTCTCTGATCTGCCAGAAATCCTTCAAGATGTTCCTCATAGGCCTCATTGACTGCTCTATGCACCATCTAATGGAAATTCTTTTCTAAACTAAGCGCTTTGATTGTTCATTCCCGTTTTTTAATACAAAAAATCTTCATATTTCCTGACCTAAAAAAATATATATATTTATAAGCTATTGACATCATCAGTTTTGATACTCAATCTTTATTTCAGAAGTTTATTTCTCTTCAGTTATTATCACAAGCATTCTTTTCAGTCAATGCTATTTCAGTCTGTTAGATTCACATCGAAATATTTGGTGTCACAAAGTGTTAACTTCTTGTGTCAACGTGTTTAAGTATTTATTTGCTTGTATTTCACGAGTGCCATTAAAAAAATTCATGAATCTTCTGATTGCGATCTTTTCCAATTGTAACTCTTATAACAAAATTGAATAACAGCTACACCAACTCCCAACATTACAATACTTGTCAACTGTCAATATTACTGGCCTAAAGGGTGAAGCAGATGCTTTTCATATTCCCCGCTATCTGATGTGGAAAACTGTGAGTGGGAAAAGATTTGTCATTGGAGTTTTGGTTTAAAATAGCTTTGGACTTTTGTTGGAGTAGTCTGTTACGTCGTAATTTGCTGCTAGTTGAATTAGATTATTAGGATGCACAGATGCTTTTGATAAAAAATTAGTTGAGTCTGCAAGAAGGTAATCATATTGTATACTTTTAGTCTGGTTTGTTTTTGAATTAGGTTTGGTTTAAATAGAGAGTTAATTGCACCTTTTATTTTTAAATATTTTGCAATTTTTATGTTTATACCTTTTTAATTTTTATGTGATCATACATCCTAGGTAGTTAAATGAATTCACCTGTTCTAAGATCTTTAGCTATTACAATTTTAGTTCTTGCTGGATCTTGTCCTTTAAAGGCCATAGTTTTTGATTTTTCTGTTGATATTATCATACCATAATCTTTGGATATCTCATTTAGATCTAAAATAGCTTTCTGTAAGTTATCATCAGAATTTGTAATTATTATTTTATTCTCAGCAAAAAGGAGAGTGTTTAAGTTCACCTTGATGTAAATAAATACTTATAGTCCTTATAAGGACTGGCTTAAAGGGGCGAAGCAAGAATGCTTTTCATCTTCCCCGTTATCTGTAGAGGACAGTGTAGGGATAAGGTGTTATTGAGCAATTAAGGCTCTAATCATGGCAGGAGGGTAACAGCAATAGCCGAGCCTCAGTTAGAACTTCATTGGCTACAGCATTGCCATCCATTACCCTCCAAGAGTATTGGATTGAATGAATCAATCACCGCATCTCACTGTCGATTGATTCCGTCTATATACTTTTTCCTAAATAAATACTTATAGTCCTTATAAGGACTGGCTTAAAGGGGCGAAGCAAGAATGCTTTTCATCTTCCCCGTTATCTGTAGAGGACAGTGTAGGGATAAGGTGTAATTGAGCTATTAAAGCTCTGATCATGGCAGGAGGGTAACAGCAATAGCGGAGCCTCAGTTAGAACTTCATTGGCTACAGCATTGCCATCCGTTACCCTCCAAGGGTATTGGATTGAATGAATCAATCACCGCATCTCACGGTCGATTGATTCCCTTCATATATATCACTTCCCAAATAAATACTTATAGTCCTTATAAGGACTGGCTTAAAGGGGCGAAGCAAGAATGCTTTTCATCTTCCCCGTTATCTGTAGAGGACAGTGTAAGGATAAGGTGTTAGTGAGCAATTAAGGCTCTGATCATGGCAGGAGGGTAACAGCAATAGCCGAGCCTCAGTTAGAACTTCATTGGCTACAGAATTGCCATCCCTTACCCTCCAAGGGTATTGGATTGAATGAATCAATCACCGCATCTCACGGTCGATTGATTCCATCTCCATCCAATCCCAATAAATACTTATAGTCCTTATAAGGACTGGCTTAAAGGGGCGAAGCAAGAATGCTTTTCATATTCCCCGTTATCTGTAGCGGACAGTGTAGGGATAAGGTGTTATTGGCAATTAAAGCTCTGATCATGGCAGGAGGGTAACAGCAATAGCCGAGCCTCAGTTAGAGCTTCATTAGCTACAGCATTGCTATCCATTACCCTCCAAGGGTATTGGATTGAATGAATCAATCACCACATCTCACCTCGATTGATTCCATCTCCATCCAATCCCAATAAATACTTTTAACGTTACTTAATTATTTATAGAATATATTCAAGCTAAAAATTTTAGTGTATAAATAAAAGGAATGTTTGTACAAAATCTGTTTTTCTTTACAACAAAATTATATCGTATATTTATACCTTATTAAGAATAAAGGCGTAAATTATAATAAAATGCTGAGAAATTTTAAATTTACTACAATTTTAGATAAAAATTGGATTACTGTAGAAGTTAATGAATTATTCAATATTAGCAGAATGAAGTAATCTCCGTTTGTTCTGCTCAAATTTTGTCGACAAACAGACAATTTAAAAGACAGACAAAAGATAATTACGGATAATTTCTAAATTAATCAAACAAATACGACAGGTTGTAAGTTAAGTAGATAGTTCGGTTCGATTTCACTTAATTCTGAAATGTGACGAACAGGGGAAGTGTTGTAGCTATCCAGGATAACTCCGAATAGGAAAAAAATAATAATAAAATATATATTACTTCATTATTTTATAGCCTTTGAGAGTTGTATGAAAACTTTCTTTGAACACAACATGTGCGCAGATAGGATTTTTAAGCCAGCATGAAATCCTCTAAAATGCTATACTAGTTATTGTTGTACGGGTATGAGATTCCCCCTTAGAATAGCTTTCCCTAGAAGGATCCGAGTTTTGATTATACAATTAAAATTGTAAGTCCTCGACTGACTTACAACTATATGTTAACAATTAATATTTCTGATGCTCAAATGTATTAATGTGTTCTGTTAAATTTTTTAAATATTTTTACTGTTTTTTTTTTCATAGTGAAAATAACACGACTTACAAATTATGACATTATGACAAACATTTTGTATACAGAAAATTAGAGTAAAGAAATTTGCATTATAATAAATAATGAAACGAGTGCACAGCTCTTCTGTGCACTTAGCAGCGAAATAATCAGATGGAAACGACTGGAAAACGACGCAATTACGAACAAATGCTTCTTTTCAGAAATTCCGACAAAATTTTCTGAGTATGGTTTACTAGATACAGGAAGTGGTCTTTAAAAAGGTGTACATTATGCCCAGCTAATTCTGTATCGTTTTCTTTTTGTTGCATACAAAAAATTTTTGTTTGCAACAAAAAATATACATTCTTATTAATATATGTATACATTTTTATTAATATAGATTGATTCATTAATATTTTACTGGATAATTATTTGTCAGTATAGTAAAAATCTTCCAATGAAAAATTGTACCTAAATTATTTTGATCTTTCGTAAATAAAATAAGACGAAAGAGCTATCTCTTTTCGTTTTATGTGCTTCCCCATTCTGTAAGAAAATAATTAATCAACAAAGATAATTATGTTTAACCCGCTAAAGTTTAAGTAAATAATTAAAACCAAGATGATTAATTATCATGTAATTTTTTACAATATTTCATTTACTGATTGCAGTTGGGACTGTTGAATCGTTTTACATTTCTCTATTTTATACGCAGGAACAAAGTTCTCACTGCATTTTGCGATGATTGTTTTAAGTCAACAGAGATAAAAAATGTTAATTAGAGTATTAAACCAGAATGAACTCACTCTAGTTTAATAGATCAAATAATAAATAAATGTTGTTCAAACTTTTATATCTCATCCTATTAATGAACACAAAAAAGACATAAAAGAGATAACCTGTATAAAAATAAAAAAGAAGATAACAATAATAATTTCTGAATTCAACAAAATTCATCATTGGCCTGTAGAGTAAAATAGACTGAGAGTCAGCAGATAGTAGGAGAGGAAAACAAAGATAGAGTGCATGGTGGTAGAGTAGGTAAAAGAGGCCTCAGTTGACCTGTTTTAGCTGTTTGCCCCCCCAGGGGAGATTCTAAAACGGTGGTTGATTTTTCACTTTAAAAAATGGAAAAATCCTGAAAAGGAAAACAGGTAACAAACAAAAATAAACATAAAATCTGGGAAAGAATAGAAAGGTAAACTTAGAGGTGGGGGAAGGATCTGGCCTGAGTGATGCAGCTCACAAGGAGCTGCATCGCCTCGATGTAGGCCTTCGCAGCTCGGGTTCTATCAGACCGACCCCGACCTCTGTGAACTGTATAGAGAGAATAGTGTTTAGCCAAAAATTATTCGTTGGTGAGCTTCACAATCTCCGAGATCAAATGCTCTTTCTGACCTTTTGTTATTCGGACGAGAGTGTCATACAGCGCCATTATTTCTTCCTCTTTTAGGCCTAAGAAACCATATAGCTGTTCTGGAATGAGCCTGCTGATGTCTTTAATGAGGAGATCTCCCCATTCGAACATTAAGACTTTATGATTTGTCTTAGTTGAGATGAGGAGCCAAGGTTCCCCTAGATTTTCTATTGCTGTTTGGAGTTTTTGTGAAGTTTCAGGATCTCCGATGAAGGTATCCATCATTGCCTCCCCGATTGTTCCGCCGAGAGTGTCTTCGTCGTGTGATTTGTCCATAACTTCTTTTTTGTTATGGAAGGTTTCCTCTGTCTCTGACTCTTCTGATAGAATTATATTAGCTGGTTTAGGTTTCTTAGTTTCTTCTTCTTCTGGGCTCATTGGTCGTTTTGCTATATTGTTGCTAGCTTCCATTTTTTCTACTTCTGTGTCATCATTCTTATTTTCTTCAGTTTGCTTGTTGGGATTTTTTTTTTGTGTTATGCTTCTTCTTCTTGTTTTTTCTTCCTTCTGGATTTTGAGTGGCGGCATCTTCAGTTTCTAAAGGTGGGGATCGAAGGACAGGGAAGTCTTCTTGCCCTATGTTTTCAGTCTTCTCTACTGAGGTGACTGTGACTGGTATAATAGCACCTCCCATCCTTTCTGCATGCGTTCTTGATGGGCAGGTGTTAACTTTGTGGTCCTTGGACCCGCATTTGAGGCAAGCCATGAGCCATTTGTCCAGTGCATGACTTGTTGTTAGGCACTTTTTGCATGCCAGTTCGCTCCTAGATGGTCAAAGGATCCACATCGGAAGCATTGCTTCTTAACGCCAGGGTAGTTTATCATTACCCTAGCGGACCCGATGCTGACGAAGTTTGGAACCGGTGTTTTCATCTCGAGTGAGATGTTTCGTACAACACCCCATTTTCCGAACACCTCGTGGATGACTTTTTCGTCACTTTGTATATATTCCAAGGGGAATCTGGGGATTTTGAGCGGTTTGATAATGCTCCTCACCATGAACGGAATAATTTCCTTTCCATTACATTGGAAGCGTTTGACAATTTGTCTCTAGTCTCGGCGCTCCTTACTACAACTAGGTATCTGCCGCCACCGAAGGGAGTGAATCCAAAAATCTGGTCAAGTGTTTGTTCTTGCCCCCGTCCGGGGTTTATTCTTTCTGTGCTGGTCAGTTAATACCGCGAACGCCTGGTGGAGTCCGTGTTCGTTATTAACCTTGCAACACAGATACTTGAAATCCAGAAATAATCCTGTGAAGTATGTACTCATTGTGTATCAAAAAAACACGAAAATAACGCTTTTGTGCCATATCAGATCAGACTAGTACCGATCACTTTGGTGAATGTATTTACCCAGTCATCATTTCTGTTCAAGAGCTAAAACAAAGCTCTTATGAAATGTGAGTAAACTTTTGAGAAAAGGAGGATTCTAAAATCCACAAATTTAACTTTTGGACTGTTCCTGCATTACGTGGAGTGGTGAGAAAGCCACGTCCACGAGGTTGCAGTAAAACCTTAAAATAACAATGACCTAAACTTAAAAAAAACAAAAGGAACTTTAGCACTTAACAGTCTCTGTATAAAACTTCATTGACTGCCCCTGCTAATAGCCAAAATAAGAAAGTATTGACCCTGTTGTCTGGAGGAGCATGAAATGCAGCCACTCGAGAGAACAGGGACAAAAAATTAAAATTAAAATTTAGCAAGGCAGTTTGAAAACGTAGAACTAACTTTTAGATTGTTACATAGTTAAAGGATTTACGACTTTGAGAGAAAAAAAATTAAAATAAAAATTACTTTAAGAGAAGACAGTGATTGTTTTATTTTCTTTTTGTATTTTTTCTTAACTTGATCAAAATTTTGGGAAAAATCAGTGTTCCCACTGATTGATCTAGGTCTCTTAGGATCAACATTTTCTGAGTTTTGAACAGCCATGTCATCGACAATGACTGTACACTGTTTGATTAAATTTACTTTTCTGTTATTAACTTTTGGAAGATCTTGGTCAGTTGACATGTTAAAAAATTCATCTGACTTTAGTATGTCATCAAGTATATCATACTGTCGGTTAAGAACTTCAATATCGTCATCATGCTTTGGGTTGTTGAACATTTCTTCTAGCATTGATGAACAATCGTTTTTAAATAGGTTTAGTTCTGTTAGCTTACTTGGCTCTTGACTTTCTTTTACTATAGAAATTTCCACAGAGTCTTTAACAATGGGTACTGATGTAGAGTGAATATCTTCTTCTTCTATATTATACAAAGGCTTTCCTTCCTCTTCAACGCCAGAGGTCTTCATGACTGTTGAAGAGGGAGCACCTTTAATCTGATTAGAGATATCTTTTTTAGCAGAGGGTAGAGAAGGAAACTCTTCTAAAGACATTAATACTGATTTAGACTTTGGATGCGAACATTGAAATCTTCTGTGGGACGAATCTCTACATTGCCCACAAGGAGAAGTGCAGCTTGGTTGAGAGTGACCTATTGAGTGACAGTTGCCGCATCTGTTTAATGGACAGTCTTTTGCAGTGTGCCCTTCTTGCTGGCATCTACTGCAAAGTCTTGTCATCCCTTGATAGTTAGTCATTATAGTGTGACCTTTAATTGTGATGAAATTTGGAATGGTTTTCTTCATGAGCATTTTTATATAGATCTTTTCACCTTGTTCTATGGAGGGATATTTGTTAAAATGGCTATTGTTAAGCCTGAGTCATACTCTTGAAACGACAATTTTAATGTGTGGTCATCAATTTCCGATGGTAACTTTCTTAGATATATGAACTTCACACCACTGCCGCCAATCTTGGTGGGAAAAACTTTTCCTTTCCCAGAACTAGGGGCTGTTTCCATAACTTTGTCTTTTGTACCAATATTGTTAGTAGTGACTTCGAAGAGACCTTTTTTGAAGTCCCAACAAGTTATATTTTTGAAGTTGGCAACTCCAACAAGGTCAACTAAAGCATCAGCGATAGTGTCAAGCTGAAATGCTTTTTTAAGAGAATATCTGATAGTTAAGTCTCTATCAGGTTTTGCCATTTTTGTATTTTACTATTAAAAGAGGTAAGAACAGATACTACTTAAAGATTTAGTCTTGCTTTATATTAGGCATCTATAAAGATGGTAAGAACAGATACTACCTAAAGTGTGGGACAGTTTATACTTTATAATAAGAGGCAGTATAACTGTGGATGTTACGGTGGGGAGTGATGAGTTCTCACTTGGTCTAAGCCTGTAAACCTTTAGCCCTAACTGTACAAATCATACGGCCGCTGGTCTACATTGCGGGTGGAGCCTGCAGGCTATATATCTATATCCTCTAGCACGAATCGTGCAGAGGGGGGTAAAGGTTACAAGCTGGAAGACCAGTGCAATGTGAGAACTTCAAACACCTCTGGAAAAAACTAGTTTGACTTTACCCCAGTCCGGGGTTTTGGTCGTAGAGACCTTGTAGGAACTGTTAATTCACAGATACTACACTTTCTATTAGTCTACCAGCTTATAATATCATGTTTCCCAAAAGGGACCCATGCAGATATCAAAGCTGATAAGAACAGATACTACACTTTGATCTTAGCCAAAAGGCCGAGAAGCGATGGCATGCTAATTGCACCGCCACCCCTACAGATCGCAGTGAGGCTTCTGCACGGTTATCTTTAGGACCCGGGTCGGGGGCCTGTGGTGGCCGTATGATTTATACATTTAGGGCTAAAGGTTTACAGGCCTACACCCACAAGAACTAAAAGATCATCTTCATCATCTTCCTTATACCCTCTTTTACCTTGCGGTGTCGAGGGTCCATCGATCATCGGACCTCAATCCGTTTACAGGATAAGGTGGTCAGCCTTATGCCCCGGTGTATCCTTTGGCCTGTAGTGTTGAGTTCTCAAGGCCAGTTTGCCTGCTTTGCGGGATGAAAAACCCCCAGAATAAACTGGGGAAAAAACCCTGCTGTCCACGCCCAAGACTGGCTAACTTGGCTATGGCTGAGGAAGATCCTTCAGCTCCTCACGTCACCGACGGGAATCGAACCTAGGACACTCCTTCCCCAGGCATATGGTTGCGAAGCGCATAGCCACTAGGCTAACCGCGCGGACAAGAATGAAATGCGTGAGAGAAAAAACAAACAGAAAATGTATGATTCGATGACTTTTTTTCTATGAAATCTCAAAATGATTTTGGCTTTGACTTATAATACGAAGTGTGTTCGGCTCTGCTACCCGAAAGTGAATCTTATCGATAGGCGTACGATTTGAGAACTAAAAGATAAGATAATCTTACACGGTGCACTAAAACATAATTTTTATTTATAAAAAATAATTTTGAGAAATAAAAGGTGTATTGTAAAACTTAAGATTACTAGTAAATATTTAAAATAAAATAACAAATTTTAATCTACATATTTTTTATATTTTTATTAATTCGGATTTTTTATATTTCAGTTACATAAAAAATAAAAACAACAGCATATTATGGTGCTTTTTTTGGATTTATTCAACTTTTAAAAGCATTAACAACAATAACTAAAAGGAGCGAGTTGCATTCACAGTTGTCCAGATTTAGCCATAAATAAATAAAATAATGTGCTAACATGTTTAGAATTCCTTCTAAAAATCTATTGCAAATCGTAAGTATAACGACATAATAGAGTTTTGTAATAGAACTATAGAACTAGTCAAGCCACTAATCCAGAAAGAATCTGCCACGTGGACATCGAAAAACATGTCTGCAAGCAGTGGCAGCTGTCATTGAAAATTTACCTGCATACTACCGAAAGAGCCAGTTCGATGTCTGAAAAAAAAAAAAAAAACATGAAACGTAGAAAGACAACTTTCTGCACTATGGATAAAAATAAGACAGGAAATGTTACACGCTCAGCACAACTTGTTTCTTTTCCAACTGTTTGCTCAGGAAACAGCGAACCGTGAGGTATGCTCAGTGCGTCAAAGAACACAAATAAATTCCTTCTAGAACTTACAGTCTGTCAAATGAACTGAAAAAAAAAAAAAGTCGTAATACACTGTTTTCCAAAATTAATGCAAAACAAAAGAAAAAAAAGTTCTGAACAGAATAAAAGTAAGTGCTGCCATGTAATAAAAAAAAATAACACGTTTTCGATTTTTAATTCAAAATGTCTTTTTTAAGTTATGCACTATGAAAGTTCCGACTACATTTGATGCGATAAAAAAAAAAACGTTTCTACTCCTAAGTACACTCTCCACTAAAGAAAGTGTCCTTAGGAATAGAAATGCTCTTAAAGCGCAGTATCTGTTGCCTCTTTAGAGAATGATAAGTAGGGTATAAGTTATAGTCGTTGATGACACACTTCCCATTGTTCATTAATGAAATCTTCAAGTCCAGATCATGATCAAATTTAGATTAGCAGCTGATTCCTAAAGGCACTCTGAATCAAATAAATTAATGTTGTCTAACTCCCACATCTTGAAGTTGAACGAGAGAAGTAGAAAAACCTATCCTGAAGCTTGAGATAGTTATCAGAAGCAAGGTATGAGTGAATCTACTCGAACAGATACGACTTCCGGTTTCGTAATCACGAGAATTAGTGATCAGTTGTATAAAGTACTTTGAAGCCCATAACAGTGACTATTCGGCATGGAAGAGAAATTAAGACTAAGAGGAGAAGTAGAAACCATCAAGGATTCACACTTTCAATCCCTGATAGTGGAAGGATCCAGGAAAGTGAAGTTCAAAAAGCAATGCGAGCAAATGCAAGTATTTGCGTGATTCTGTAAGAAGATAATATGAGATGGATATAATGGAGTAGCTTTATAAAAAAAGTTGAATGCAAGGATTTAGGTATTTTGACTGACAGGGAATTTAAGTCCATGAATCATATTGGTAAGACAACTTGTAAAACGTAGAAGATTGTAGATTTTTTTAAAAAAAAAAAAACATTGTTTTGGAGAAAGGAATTAAAGATACCTTTGTACAACTCTTTCGTCAGGCCAATATATGGGATAACAAAAAAGTCTAGTGTATCGCCAATGAATTACGAAGTGTGTAGAGGAAGCGTATCTTGATAGTTATGAGAATATGTTGATTAATTGTAATTTGACGAATTTATCCAACAGGAGACGGATATGTCATTTAACTGAAGTTCACAAGTTCATGAGAGATAGCAAGAGTTAGCTGTACTTGACTCAACCAGGCTATACTGCATAATAAAAAGATTGTGAAGAGGAATTAGTATCAAAGACAGCAATCTTAGATATGCTGATGATATCATTCTAATAGCAGAAAACAGAAACAAATTAATCAAATTATTGCAGCTATTAATTGAAGAAGGTAAAGAATTTGGATTAGATATAAATGCAAAAAAGACCAAATTTATGAAAATATCAAAGGAAAGCAGATCCGAGCCAGAAATATTCATAAACAATATGAAAATTGAACATACAACAGAATACAAATATTTAGGCACCTACTTTACTGCAGATGGAAAGCAAGATAAAGAAATACAAATAAGAACAGTCATAGCTAAAGATGCCTTCTTGAAAAATGAAGATCTGCTCAGAAGTTCTGTGGGTATCGAGACAAAGAAAAGAATGATAAGAACATTAGTGCGGCCAATTTTCACATATGGAAGTGAAACCTGGATATTCAAGAAGATCGTAAGGCAACAGATAATGGCCTTTGAAATGCGGTGCTATAGAAGAGCTCTGAAAATCCCATGGACAGAACATGTGACAAATACAGATGCCCTACAAAGAAGGAGAACACAGAGATCTTTATTACAGGAAATGATCCAGAGAAAGATGAGATTGGTGGGACATGTAATGAGAGGTTCAGCAGGACAGAGGATACTAACAGTTTTAGAAGGAAAAATTATGGGAAAGGGATCAAGAGGCAAAAAACGAAGGACGTGGCTTGAAAATATAATATCATGCACGGGATCACATGGCTATGTAGAAACAAAAAGGAAAGCCAGTAACAGAGAGAACTGGAAGGACATGGTGCTGCACCCTCTCACTGAGGAAACTACATGAAGAAAAAGAAGAAGAGGTGGCTAAAAATAAATATACGAAGTTCATATTTTTACTGTTTTACTGTTAGAGCAGAAAATATGTGGATTGGCGTTCAGCAATGGGTTAGAGAAGCTGACTCAGCTGTAGGAAAGAATAAGATAGGTATTATGGCTGGAGAATGCGTTAATTAAACTTTATATATAATGATTATTTAATTTGGTAGTGTCGAATATTGTCAGTACTGTTATGTGTTTGTATATCAATATGGATGAGAAAAAGAAATAATAATAATAAGTGAAAAACGAATATGAAACAGTGAAGCAAACGAAGAAAATACGGCATGAAGTGAATGTAGACGAGTGATGAATTTTAAAGTTAAATTGTTGACACTCCTGTAAGATTCTATAATCTATGAGTGGGTTATTTTATTTTCTATCAATGGGTTATTTGCTATTCATTTATTTGTAAACTCAGCCAAGTTTTGATGCTTGCCTATCAGTTAATAGATGACTAGACTCCTCCATCTTACATATTTTTGCAACAAACATCATCTAGAGGAAAGTGAGATATCTATAACACAATAAATTAAAATACAAAACACAGAATTTAAAAAAAATTAAGAAGTCAAAATAAAATCCAAACTAAATTAATGAAAAACGGATTCATTGCAATCAAGCGCAGAAAAAGTCGCGCGATCAATAATACATACACCCTTATCATAATCAATGCAATATATACATATTTAAAACACCTACATGATCATTTGTATATTGTAGACTGGAGATCAAAACTCCGGTCTTTTGTATAGATGATTTAAAAGTTTGGGTTCAAAATGTATAACCTTCCTCAGGAAAACAAGGCATTCCATTAGGATGCACTTTAAGAGAGAGAGAGAGAGAGAGAGAGAGAGAGATGAAGAATAACGTACTTTTTTTATCATTGCATCTTAATATGAATAAAATGTAATACGATTATGCACAGGATGCGTTCCTAGAGTTTTGCTTCAATTTTAAGTTATTTTTATATTAATTTACAAAATATACCTAACACATATACATACGTATATAGAAATACAAAGTTTATTTTTGTGCTGTCGAAGATTCTGGCTCTTCTGAAATTCTTGATTTTTTGTGATGAAGGCGTCTAGTTTCATTTGTGGTTTTCTTTTACTCTCATTAAGCATATTTTTTTTTAAATCTATCGGACCAACCTCTGCTAGCTACATAGTTTTCGCTAATATCCTTTCTTTGTTTTTGAATATGATTAAAAATACTTCTGGCCTTTTCCATGATTATGGCCTGACTTAATGGCAAGTTGCGCTCGGTTTCATCATCAATTCAAGTGGAAAAAAGTTTTTCTCCATTTCCTCTAAAACATTGCTGCTTCTGGATCGGGTTACCTTTGTTGCAGAAGACGTTGTGGTTGCTCAACACTTAATTTTGTCCTTGTTTTTGGAAATCGTTCGTATAGTAGAAGTAGACAAATTTAAAGTGGCTGCAATGTCAACTTGACGTTCACCTTTTTTCTAATCGCCTCAGCAAATGCATTTTAATGTCGAGCGAAATGTTTTTCGTATCAGTTTTGTTTTATCATCTTTGCACATTTTGAATCATTTAAAAAATGATAGTAATGATTAATTACAGCGTTACAGCGAATCGTCGCCTTTCGCTGATTCATTCGGGTTCGGGAATAATTGTATTATATACGAATCAAGGGAAATACAGCGACTAATTAAATCAGCGTAAATTTAGCGCTTTTAAGGCTTCGAGTAGAACCGCGTTATATCGAATCATGGAACATTTAGAGCTTTTTTTAGGGTTCGAAAAAAAAAACGCGTCTTTGCGAATCAGCGTTAATCGGGATAGCGTTAAACGGGGTCTTATTGTAGGTTCAATTCTACTTGAATATGGGGAGCCAAGCGCTTGCCTTCTTTTAGGCAATCTAATAGGCTTCATTGTGGTTAATTTATCGAAGTTCAATTATTTAAAATTCAGTCAAAAATTTAATCATTTAAAATTAAATTCAATATTTCAATAATTCTTTTAAACAGCTGTTTGTGGAAAATTGTGTTTATTTTTTTTCCAAGTCCAAAGAAACTGTTTTGTTGAGTTAGTGAAATCCTTCCTCGAATATCACTGCATTGAGATTAAGAATATTGAAAGATAGCATTATTTTATTCACCGAGTTCACACGGTTCATAGTTTATTATACGTTCAACCTATACTTACTAGGTTTAAATGTTTCTCTTGAATTACACTCTCGATTTATCGTCTTCGGTGCATTAAGATGGTAAATGGCTTTATTGATTCGTCTTTTTATGACTTGTTTTCCATTTTCACTGTTTAGATGGATGCAGTTCGCTTTTCGAATGCACTGATTTGGCAGTTCAAATTGTCAAAAGGATTTCTTTTATAACAGCTATTATTTTAACGAGAAATCCTTTTTGTAGCAAACGTCACATTTATTATAACAGTCGTAAATAAGTTTGGTGAGACCTGTAGAATATCATTTCGCATGGATTTTAAAGGGATCGCGAATAAAAAAAAAAATATTCTTCAGCCTTATGATTTATTATTAAATAGAACTTATTAAATATGCAGACACCCTTATTCCAAGTTGGAATAAGGCAATTATCATCTCAATATATAAAAAATATTAACTTCAAAACGTAAATTATTTGTAGAAGATAAACTTTGTGAAGAACAAAATGGCTTCCGGAAAGGACGACCCTTTTATTGACCAAGCTTCTACTTTAAAAATCTTAATGGAAAAGCATTGTGAATTCAATACAGAAACACACTTAGCATTTGTAAACGACCAGAAAGACTATGACAGAGTCTTCAAGAACAAACTGTATACCATACTCAAGAATCTAAACATTCCAAGTCATCTGCTTGCAGCGGCAACTAGCATGTATCAAAACAACCAAATAGCTATAAGAATCAATGAAAAAGTTACAGAATGGAGATCAATAAACAGAAGAGTCCGTTAAGGATGACCAATGTCACCACTCTTATTTAATCTGTATAGATGAAATAGTAAAGAAATAGAGGATCGCTATTTCTTTACTCCTTACTATTTATCGAGATCAATATATTCTTTAAACATAATTACTAAAGAATTTGGAATGCAAATATCAATAGACATCACAAAAATCATGTCTGTTAAAGAACCATCTCCAGTCGGAAGTAAAATCATGACTGAAAATAAATTTTTAGAACAAATTAACTGCTTCAAATACCTTGGATATCCTTTATCATATACAAACGAAGCTGACGTTGACATCAAAATTTCAAACTTTCTACAAGAAGAAGAGTTTATAAAGTTTTACCAAGACCTTTTCTACTGTACGAAAGTGAATTTTGGACTATAAAAACTGCAGAAAAAAAAAAAGAAACTATAGAAATGAAATATGAAATTCCTACAAAGGACAGCAGGCTATAACCTCTGGGACAAAAAAAAAAAAAGAAGAAGCATAGAAATTCGTAAAGAACTAAAAGTAGCCTCATTATTGGACAAAGTACACGAATACCGAAAGAAGTGGATTGAACATGTTGAAAAAAAATGAACATTTCAAGACTACCCAAAAAGATACTTCGATATCACCCGATTGGAGGACATAGAAGGCAAGGACGACCAAGGAAAAGATAGAATGAAGAGGCAACTGGACCTAAATCCCTGAAAAGATGATGATGACGATAATAATTTATTATTATTATATAATTTATTATTACGAGGAATATTTCAATGTTTTTTAATTCTCTCTTTTGTTTTACACTTTTGCGCCGACCAACACCGTATCATGCAGCAGGTTTTCGAAACCAGATCCGACCAAATGCGTTACTTAATCCTTATTCTCGTAATCTTCTATGTGTGTACATTGCGTGTGTTCATCTAGCCGGTTTGCTTGTTTTGCTGGTTGAAAAACCCCGACTTTCTGAGAGACCCCCCCCCCAAAAAAAAACCTCGATTTAAGACCGGTTAACTCACCATCCTTTGAAAAGCCCTGATAAAAGTTTATCGCATTGTAGACGCCATTCGAACCCAAATCTTTCCCACCAAAGAGTATCGTCGAAATAGACTGAGCTACAGAGACATAATTTTTAATGCGTTCCTAAATAATACCTTGAACCTTAAAAGTTTTCGTTGACATATAAATAAGTTATGATGTGTGAATTTTATTATTATTATTATTATTATTATTATTAAACTCTATACGATCCAGGCTCGTGTACACACCCGTGCATCTTATTCTAGATTTTATCACTAGGAGAGGTCTAAAATCTCCTCGTATGTAATAGTGCATTTTTAGGCATAACAAACGCAAAAAAAAACGTGTTTCTTCTTATTGGGACTTAGAAACACAGCACAACTGAATAATCTTTTTATTAAGATGAATAAAATATAAATAACTAATAAGAATAATGCATTTAATTGAATAAAAGACAAACTTCTAATCTAACAGAAAGTTAATTCGAAAATAAATAATATTTTATTTAAACTGAAAATAATTTAATTTCTTGGAATAAAAATAAAAATATATATATATATATATTTATTGAAAGAAAATTATCTTCTGTTCAGAATTTCAGTAGTTTAAATTATATCTTTTTCTATTTCATGTTAATCTTCCTTCCAACATTCAGAATGTGCAGAGTATTTCTTGACGTCCTTTGTTTGTAGACACATTAAGATGTTTAAAATTTAAAAAAAACATTCTCCAGCTTAATTTACATTTTAAATTTAAAAAAAGCCACATATACATTGAAGTTGGAAAGAATAATTAAATACAGTTAAAGAATCTAAAAATATACTTTGCACAGAACGTTAACAGATGATGAAGATGCATTTCTTAAAAGTGAATCGACACTACTTTAAGTAGAAGTTATGGGATATTTTGGAATAAGTCTCACTGCATGGTGAAAAGCAATAAACAGGCGTGTGTGTATGTGTGTGTTCAGTTCTGCAGTGCTATCCAATAGATTTTTAATGGCAATTCATCTGCTTCACTTACCGAAACCCAAAAACTATTAAAAGATAGCGATAGCTTAATATCCTATAGCACACGTTATGTGTGAAATATCAAAAATACGCCGCTGACTTAAGTGCTTTTAGTAAGCTTTAACATAAACAAATAGAATAAACAACAATACTTATAATATCCATTATTTTCTATTATCTTTTCTTTCAAAAGCGTTTTTATTCTTATTACTGGAATGTGCTAAAAGTCAATTGAAAACATTTTGCATGCTAATACTAATGGATTATTTATATCACTAAAATGTAAATAATACTTATAAAGATAATAATCCTTAAAGTGCTTTTTTATGTTAGCAGTAATGCTCGAAAAGAAAATCGATGTTATTACCGAAAATATAGCTGTTTGAATGAATAACCAATAGCTATGCTTTCATCTACAACGATTAAATACACAGATATGAAGTGGCGCCATCTAGTGTTAAAATAAAATAAATACATAAATAAATAATTAAGAACGCATATCACCAATTTTATAATAATTTTTCGTATGCTTAAATTAATAGTGTTGTTTTAATGCTAAACTTTTCTATCTAGAAATTTAGAAAAATGATGTGTGCAAATATATCTTAATAAATTCTAATATTCATAAAATTTTAGACTTATATCCTGATAATTTAGTATTCGAAAGAGGGTAAACTTCGTTTTAATCACTACGCCCTCTATAATAGATTCAGTGTACTTAGCCCAATGATTACGAAAATTTCGTATTAATTTATGTTTTAGTAAGACACATTTTCTAAACGTTCTTCTTTAGAGAAATATGCAATACGAAGGGAAATTGTTTACATTAATAAAAATGCAGCACATATACTGAACTCCCAAACGCGGTAATAATACAAAATCACTCATTGCCAAGACGTGAGAAATAACAATGATGGAAAGCGTAGAATTAAAAATGAAATCTTTAAATTTAATTAAAGTTTCTGTTTGAAGGATATTGCCAGAAGCCTAGCGTGTGATTATTTTTCTTACGCTCAATGTTAAGTGACTGATCCCTTGAATAATTACAAGAAGAGATTATGAGCTTACAATGGAATCAAAGAAGGTACTGCGTGTTGAGCACGTAGGGGAAAAATAGTCAGGCATTCTAAGCCTCGTGTAGTTAGCTGTTGTCACACGTCGAAAAGGTATTCACGATACTCCCGCTGGGAAGGGCAAACTTAACTCGACACGAAGAATTTATGTTATAGGATTACAAAACAGACAGAAAAATAAAGTAGTCTTCAGCAAGGCACACAAATTTTGAAATCTTTATTTTATAATTCCCTTCATTCATTTTAGTTTGGTTTGCATTAAGGTCAGCCAGATACATTTATCTTTTAGAACAATTACTCATTATAATTTCTTTTTTTAAGATTAATAACAGGCATTAAATTCTTAAATTTCAATTATGGTACTTACGGTATAAAAAACTTTTGCCAGAAGATATTACGTTTCTTTCATTTTGAGATACTTTTAGTTCAAAGTACGTATTGATTTTTTTTTGTCTCATATTTTTATGAGTATTTCTCATTTCTTTATTTATAAGCTAAACCTGCAATTTCATCTACAACCAGCTAAATTAGCCTTACTTAAAAAGATAAATTAACTGAATAGTAAAAATTTCGTTAAAAATGAATCCGATTTTAACAATTTAATTCCACTAAAAATATCAAATATTTTAGCTTTGCTTAGCGTTACTGTGATATACTTTTCCATATTACTGAAATAGAAGAAATAATAGCGCCAGAGAGAGAGAGAGAGAGAGAGAGAGAGAGAGAGAGATTAATATGGACATATAGATGGCGGCTCGTGGCTCGAAATCGTGGGGGTGCTGCAACTTTCGGAATATACATACACACTATAAGTACAGTGTATACGTGTTTGGATAAAATATCAAAATTATGGTAAAAATTAAAAAAAAAAATTAAACATGAAAAACTATTGTTTATTATCGATAAAATTATACAGTTTGATATAATTCAAAATTACTTAAAAATTCTGGGGTCATCATTGTCAATAATCCCAATAATTTTCTAAAATAAAAACTATAACAAATGTTATGTCTTTAATTGTAATGTCCAAATATTTAAAGAGAAGGAGTAAACACAATAAGCACTACGAACACTCTACTACTGGCGCAAACTGCATATAAACAACAGCGGAACTGCGCGACGGACAGTGCCGCATTACGCCAATAGCTCGCATCTCACTATGACGTGCATATGCTTTTGCGAGTAGCAATATGACACTGTGGTAAACGTAGTACTGCTAGCGTCCTTCGCCCTCCTAAGTGCTACAAGATGGATTTTTATTATTTTTTATACGAAATAAGAGAATTGTATAGGATTGTTGATTTTAAAATTAAATACTACAAGCAAATATAAATAAATTAATAAATATATTTATATATCGAGAAAAATTGGGGGTGCTGCAGTTCCGCAGTGCTCATGCACGAGCTATCCTTGGACATATATATATATATATATTGAGAGAAATTGATATGGGAATACAGAGAAAGAGATAAACTTTATCTCTTTCATATTTAAGTACGTTCATTCACCCAAGAAATTTGTTCAAAATTGCTTCTAATCTCTTTAAGTCTGAAAAACTGTAATTTGCTTGAAGCATAATTTTTAAACTAAACTTTCGCTACTCTTAAGAAGTTTAGCAACATTGCCTGCCTAACGCTGATACATAACATTTTTTCCGGTTATCTCGTTAAAATGAGAAATATCTTCGTCTAAATAGAAATGACCAGCATGTGATGTGTATAAAGCGAACAACTTAAAAATGTTTTCTGCACACGTTGGTATGACTTATCGACTGACAAAGAAATGTGGCATTCTCCATATACTATAAAAGCATCTTCTCCGTTCTTCATCTCACTTCGAAACTCACACACACACACACATATTTGCCTTCAACTTATCCATTGCTCCACTATTGTAACCCAAAGTGTTTTTCAATCTTTGTTATTACTGCGTTCAAGTCATTTGGGAACTCAGTAATTCGGATCAAGTAAAGGATTTCGCTGAATACCACTCGAAAACATCTTAAAGAGAAAATGTACCCACAGTAAATGCGTCTGAAAACCTCCTGCTGCATAAATCAAAGTAGGAAATAAAGAGTAGCAAATGCTTTTCACTTGCCTTTCGCTGTCTCGTTTTATTGATTTCATCCTATGGGTATCCATTTTGATTGAAGTTCCCTTTACACATAGAAAATACAGCGTATATTGAACAAGAAGACAAAGTATACTGTATATATGTAAACAGGTATGATTCAATTTCCCAAAACATGTTACAATGGAGAGATATCGATGATACATGTAGAAAATCTACCTGCAAGAGTAAAAAAACATGTAACCAGAATAAAAGTTATTAACTCAGAGATATTCCAGTTTGTGTATCGCAAACCATCATTAGTGTAATAAAGAAGGGGAAAAAAATGAAAAATTCAAATTCAAAAAATGAAAATTAAGTGCTTCAACAATTATTATCTCTTTGTATGTAGTAATATGTGCATGCCAGCTTGTGAACTATAACACCATTAATATGATAAACGCATTAATACAGTTGCTGATAACAATTTCTCCTATTTTGTTCATATAGGCAGTCTATTACTGCGGCCAGGATTAGAAGAACCTCAGGACTTTCAAAAAGCGTTCAAATTTGAACATTCTTTTTTTTTTTTCTTTTTTTTTTTTAAGGCAGCAACTTTGTATCGTTCCAAAGAATCCTACACCTACCTTAATACCATGATGTGCAATTCTAGACTTATAACCAAGTATAATGAATATAAGATTGGTGTCCTGAGGTATATTAATCAATTGAGAGTTGCAGGTACATGAAATTTGATAAACACTAAGCAACATTAAGCGAGAAATCTTATCTTTAGGCAATGATGCCAGTAGGCGGATTCGAATATTTGACTGATATCAAGAACGTTGAAATGTCTTGATAACGCATTTCGATTGCCCTTTATATGTAATAGGTATCTTGCGAAGTTCATCTTTTATGGTAGAATTTTCATAATCAAGAAATAGTTGATTTTTTTTCTGTGATTTTTTGGATTGTCGCCATTAAGATTGTTGAAACTTGATATTTCTTTCTGAGCAGAAGTTTGGGAGGAACAAATAATGTCAACGCTGCCCTTCACATTAATGACTTAATTATGTATGAGAAGGACGATGGCAAATATTTAGTTTATATCTCATTCAGAAAAAGTTGGTTTACGGTAGATTGATGGGGAAAGAAAGAAAGCTGTTTGGCTCTTGAAAAACGTCTAAACCGGATAAAATTCCCTTTGGTTCTTTTTCAACTATGAATTTGATTACGAGATGTATACCATTAATTTTTATAAGAAATCTTAGTTCTTGTGTGTAATTCTCTACAGTGAAGATGTCATTAAACTAACTGATCCAAGTGAAAAGATGGGGGAGGGGACATCTAATCTGCATGTTTCCACAAGTGTCAGCTTTAGAGGAACAATGTAATCCCCTTAGGCATATGCGGTCGAAAGTGTAGTTGCTGATGTCGAGGTTTAAGAATAGTTGACAAATTTATTTGAAAACCAAGAGCATACTAGAGAAGCGGTGGGGGACACAAATACATTCTACCTGGATAAATGACCGATAACTAAAATTACAGTGGAATGTTGAGAGTTATTACGAAACAAAAAAATATGAACCGAAGACGTGGTGTGAATGGAACCTGACTTCTCCTTTTTCTCCTGCCCTATCTATCAATTTAAATGATTGATCTCCAAGCCAACCCCATTCTCAAGATCTTGCATTGTTGGACTTCGCTTCATGTTACCAAACTCGAACGTTTGTCTAGCAAATAAGATTTAAACCAATCGATTTAATGAAAAGAAACTTATTGAATGACGTGAACATCATTCCAAACAAAAATTCTTAGTTTCTTGAAGAAGGTGAAAAAGAATTCAGAACACTATTGTCTTAAAATATCAGCTATTAATATACACAATCATCTTCGAAGTTGAAAGCTAACAAGAGATAAGTTCGTCTTCATTCCTCTCTCTCTCTCTCTCTCTCTCTCTCTCTCTCCTATTCATGGTCTTGGAATTTTTCGATTAGCCTGATTTTTCCCTTTTAGTCGTTTCCGACCGGAGGTGACTTTGTAGGCATTGCCCACAAAATATTCCTGGTGAGATTTTTACAGGGTAGTTCACCATTGCTTCCCCGCCCCCAATTTGCTCAGGATCGGCATACGACTGGGACGTATTCATGACTGTCATCCATGTGTGTTCACGGGACGGGTTTGCCTGTTCTGGGGGACGAAAAAACCCGAGTTTCCGGGTGAAAATTCCCCGTACCTCCGTACGAGACCGGCTAACTCACCTTTGGTCGAAAGAGACAAAGATTCCTCACTTTCACTGATGGGAATCGAACCCGGGTCTTCCCGACCAAAGGGCTTCGTAACTAGGCTACGGAAGCTCTTCGATTAGCCAATCATCCTTAATAATATCCGCTTTCACGACAATATCTAATCATTTGGCTCAATATTAATTTAAATGGAAGTGAAATTTAAACGAAAATTGACAATTTTAAGTACCCAAGTTTGAATAAAAATTTTATAATTCAAATTGTATTTGAATATGGAACATTAAAATTCCTAATGATTTGAGGAATGAAAAAAAACGCTGCGGACGGAAGATGCGATTTGTAAGGGGCCATACCCTAACAGCTTAGACAGTAAAGAAAACGTAAAATACTAAATTGTTTCTTGGGTGCTGTTTAATGACTGTTATCCGATATCCAAGTGCAGACGGAAACACACACGCAGGAGTTTACCCTGGAAATGAATTAGTGAAGGAAATAAAGCGTGAAATAGAAGAAGCAAAAACAAAATGGTCATCAGACTGTATGCGCTCTGTTGAATCCTCGCGTTCATTAGCGTTCTCTGCGTCTCCTGTGGAAAGAGAAAAAAAAACATCAAAACTTGTAACAAAATGCTCTTCGGCAACTCGGTTCATAAACACTTCTATAAGAAAAACGCAACTCGTTTTTTGTTATTGTCCTTGTGCTGGATATTAAGGAAGCTTTTTATACGACGACTACATCTTAGGTCGACACGTAATTAAATTCTGCCTAATTCTTTCTATAAAAAAAAAAAAAAAAAACTTTCTGGAAACAAAAACCTCGATCTGTTTTCATATTAAAAAAATAGTTAAATGGAACTTACTTTGTTCGTATGCAAGTTTACTGCATATTTATGTATATGCCAACATGCTTTTTGTGCGTGTGTATGTGTGTGTGTGTGTGCGCGCATGTTGCGTATTTATAGTCCCTTCCTCTTCCATTTAAGAGATGAAAACAAGGAAGACACAATCCTTCATTTTCTTTCTCTTCACAAGCAAGAAGTCCTTGGATATCTATCAGCTGGAAAAGTAAAGGTAACGACTTGTAAAGGGACTTATCTGTAAGGAAAAGAGGTGTATGGACACTGTTGATATGCTCACAAATACTTTAGAACCACTGATTGCAGAATGCACATCATGTGCACGTGCTTTCATCGATAAATAACCGAATAAACAAAAGATTTAAAGATTCTTCACGCTCACTGACGGGAATTAACTAACTAGTGGTCTGAGATAATATTGTAAACACAAACATTCAATTACTGATCAGAATTGGAAAGTTGTTATATAATCAAACGAATCGTGATAATGTTTTCTTTTTTTTTTATCTATAGAATTGATGCAGGTGAAAAAGAATAGCATCATGACTCATGATAATCAGTTAAGATGCAAGTCTTGGCAATACGCGTGGCCATTTGAGATGCTTCCACAAATAATTCCAATAGATGTTCCAGAAGACGTTAGTATGGATTCTTTGTAGTTTTAAAGTGGTTTCCAGATCTTTATACAGCATAACACTTTTTCGCATCTACTGAAAAAATAAACAAGATAACAGAGACTTAGATTCAACCAATCACCTGCTTACAAAGTAAGTCATTGGGAGTGTGGCCAAGTTTCTGAAAGACAAGAAATCGAATTCATTCTAGCATGCTCAGAAATCATGAAAGACAAATTTGTCTAATAATTATTATCGTTCTTTATTATTTAGTCCAATGAGGGTTTCATGCATACAATAAGAAGAATTGAATTGAAGAAGAATACTAAGATGTGCCTCCTCTTTTAATGTCTTATAACTTTTGTTTTTATTTCTCAGACAAACCGGCTTTAGAATATATACGTTAAGGGTATAAAATGCAGACATTAATACTTAGTTATTTTATCTTTATATTCATATAAAAAAATAAATAAATAAAAGCAGTTTTTCTGGATTAGTATAAACGCTTGATTTGTATTTTTGTAGATTCTGTGCAGGACATTTTTATTTATTTTTCAAGATATTAAATATTTTCACGGTGTAATTGAATTGTTCTATACACAATACAATATTTAAACTTTTCTAACTTTAGGTGTAATTCTGGCAAGTTTAATATTTAACAAATTAATTTATTATTCCATATATTATAATTATGTAGTGTTTGTTTTCGATCAGGAAAAGTTTGTACATTTTGGGTTAAGTGAAGTTGGTGGTTTAATCCACTTTTAGGCCTTTCGTTGAAGAGAATGTATTTAATTAAAAATGTGAGCTATGTGGTTACGGAGATTACAGGGATGTGTGAGGCTACTGGAGCACCTTGAAATTTCGCCTTGTAATTCTTTGAAAAAAAAAAAAAAAACTTGTAGGAAGACGGGGGTTTTCTGAGATCGTCACAGAATATCGATCCACTTGATTAATTTAGACAACAGTGCGTTGTAATTACTTCTACGGGAACCTATTATGCATTTTTTTCTGTCTCTTTTCTTCTTGCTACTGCGAGGAACTTTACATTTTAAGCAGACAAGGAAGATTGTATTATATCTTCTGGGAGAAGGAAAAAAAAAAAGAAGAAGAAAGTTATAAGGAAAAAAAAAAGAAATTAGAAGCCCTAATTTTGGTGAGGCAAAAGGATTCAAGTGTCAGATACCCCAATAGCACACCTACGCGATTGGTGTTGTTATTGAATCCAATTACGATCTGGCATATTGTTTTTACAAGCCATGGTAATGAGTGCATACACTTGGAAATTACCTCATGTCTCCTGGAGTGCAATGATGTTCACTTTGCGCGAAGGTGGGGGAGGGCTTTCATTTCAAAAGGTTCTTTTCTTAAGAAAGTTTAATGAGTTCTGTTCTTGTGCGTCAATAATACGATGCAGCCAATCTGCAATTGTCATTTATTTCCTTTTCTTTGTACCTCATTTCCTTCTCTTGATTCGACTTCATCCAAATGTCCCTTCCCACTTTTCCTCTCTCTCTCTCTCTCTCTCTCTAAATTGTGTGTGTTTTCTTTGAACGTCAGTGTGTTGTTATTTGTCCTTTGTCTATTTGTTCGTTTGGAATTAAGGCTACGAGGGTCATTGTATTGTGTCTTTTAATTAATGACATGCGTTCCCTGGCTAGTTTGTCTGTTGTTTTCAGGGATGAAAAACTCTCTCACTTCCAAGTATGAATCAGAATTCGAAATCAGGTCTTTCCAAAAGAAAAAAAAAAAGAAGAAAAAAAACCAACGTCGATGAGCTATAAATGCTCATCAGAATGAGGACACACTGACCTCCTCATTTAACGATGCGTCACGGGAAGTCCAAAGAAGAATTCAATAATTTATTTGATAACTTTAAGATCCATAGAACGTCGGATAATAAGGAATAGTCTGTGTGTGTGTGTGTGCGTACTTTATAAAAGTACGCACACACCCATACACATTAAATTGAGATAGATAATAAAATACTTACTACTCTGATATATAATTGCATGTAATAATAGAAAAGTAGGGTAGGGGAACGTCGTTACAGCAACTTTAGAAATCGCAAAAGAAAAAGGATCAAAAGAAAGAAACAGGTTGCCATATTATTTCCCACTTCATACTGTTATCTGTTTCTTTCTTTTGATTCTTTTCTTTCTCTTTATGAGTTGGTATGCCATCAATGAAAGAGAAAGGTCTACGATCCAACGTGGCTCAGTTGGTATCAACAGTGTCCTTCGGTTAGAAGAACGTGCATCCCAGTCCTCCCCCCCCCCTCTAGATTGCGAATAAATTTAATTCTAATTTTTATAAACAAATTGAAAAATTTCGTCTACTTATTAATGATATTTAAAGTATTTTATTTGTTTCCTTAATTTTTCTTTCTTCATTTATATAACTTTCACTTGTTTATGCGTTATTTTTATAATTATTCATTTGCTATTTTTTTTATTTTTTAATTTATTACAAGTACGATATTATTTATTTGAAAATAGAGTAGGATATTATAAACCAAAATAATTTTGACTCGTATGATTTTGACGTATAAAACGATCTCAATTTCTTGTACTTCTCTTCAGAGAGAACTACAAGAAATTCATTAAAAAAAAATTGAGTACCGGTAGAAGAATTGGAGACGATTACTGACGAACTGAATTCAGAAAGAATAAATCCCTTTATTTATTTAATGAAAATTTCAAATATATCGATTCACGCCCTACAAAATTTCCACTGACAACTCAGCCCTATTGATGTGGTGAAGTGTCTCTTGAGTATCTAATAATAATGGATTTTTATTTATTCCTGATTCTAGTGAAAAATATGTGTGTGTGTTATTTATATAGAATTATAAGGACGTATTGATGATGGAATAGGCAGACATTCCTGGATTTCTATCAATATCAAGGAATTATTGCATAATATGCGAAAAGAAATGCAACCGTTTCAACCAAAATCAATCCTGCTTACAACAGAACGGATTTTTCCATCACAGAACGTTTAGCAATGTCTGCAAATTTGCAGAGCTTGCTTACCTTTCTTTTCCCGTCGCGATAAGTCACTAATCCATCATTACTGAGACTAAAAGCATCTTCATGTCTCCTCTCAATAAGGATAGCCCCCCACCGCCATTAGTGGGTCATGTTCAGTGTCATTCTGATGGACGTTATTTGAGGATCAATCGACACTCCCAAAAACTATTTTAGCACACTTGATACATTAAAAATTAGCTCGAGAATGATTTATTTAAAATACGAAAACAGGAAGCAGATAAAAGAGGCTGAAAACTGGGGAAATATTTGATATTTAAAAAAAAAATTGAGAACATTTGGATGATAGGATGCGTGCAGAAATCACTCAAATCTATTTACGCAGTGATTAAGATTTAAGATTATGTCAGGTGTTTCTAAGTATGACGTTCTTCACAATGTCACATGAAACAAACGCAGCAAAATAATTTTTATGGAAACTATGAGAAACAAACTTGTGAAATGTTAATAAACAATTTTCAAGAAAATCTCTGAATGTTCTGTTTTATGCTACTCTAAATCCTCGGTAGTGCAGTCAGAAGATTGACCCTGTCTTCGGACGGAAAGAACCTGACTTGAAATCCAGTTAGGATGAAAAATATGTATAAGAGCTTTCCAAATGAAGATAAGTTAATCGGCTTCGTAAAGAGCATCGGGTTATCTTCAAATAAACGCGACTTCGTGGGTGGGTCAAAGTGTTAATTTTTTCCAATTCTGGTCGCAGTACAACAGACCTTATGAACTGGCCACAATAGATTTGACTCGTCCTAATGGTTTCGGCGTAATACTAAAGCAATATCAGATCAAAGATTTTAAGCTGAAGGACAGAATTAGTTGGACAATTCTGAAACCATCCGTTTTAAAAATCATCTCAGAATTTTTTTTTGTTATTGTTTTTGCATTGAGGAAGATGCTACTCTTCCTATAGTAACACTTCCAGTAAATACTTAACAGTTAAAACCGATAAACCTCTAAATTTATATTTCATCTAAATAATATTTAAATATTATTTATCTAAATAATTATCTAAATATTTTCACCTAATGTCAAACATATCAGACGTAGAATTGCTGCTCATCCCTTAACAAGATCACCAATCACGTATAGAAGTGTTTAGCGAGTATAAACTCTTTCCTAAACTTAAACAATCTCTTTCTCTTTCTCTCTCCATAATGAAAACGTAACTCTTTACAACTGAAAGTTCATTATTTTCATTCGTAGCCTTTGTACAGGCTTTGTCCATTCATTTCTGGTTTGCTTCAGAGAACACAACAAACTGTGTGATCCTCCTCATTGAAGGAAGGCGAACATTTTGGACCAAGAAACTGTCTGCGAATTGTTCACTCAGTCAAGATTTCGGATAAATCTTAGGGTGTACAATAAAAAAAACTTGATACTATTTATCTAAAGTTACTCTTATTTTTTGGAAAGCGAGTGACTGCTTATGGTTATTACCATATAAACTTTGTTGATATGAAGATTTTGCTCAAAATGAGATTATAAAGACCCACATTTTCATCTTTAGAACAAAATAGACTTTGTTCTAAAGACGATATCCTCTAATTTCAAGAACATTCTGTTTCACAAGTTTTTATTGATTGGTAATGAATTGAAAGATCTCACTGGCTGATATGTCTTCGTATATATTAGCAGCTGAAACGTCATCTTCATACCAAAGATTTGGAAGTTAAACTTCGTGAATATTTTGAGGGAAAAGGCAAAGAAAGTCAAGCCGCTCGAAGATTTTAGTTTTAAATTCCATTAATAACAATTTTATAATTAAATGAAGTTATTTTTAATACTCTCCACTTTACATATTCATTTCGATTGAATTTTAATTATAAAAATTAACTTTATCGATTTCGCTCTACCCTATTTTTATAAGGTTTTTTAGTAAGTTTTAACCTTCTAGAATATGAGACATCTTCAGCTAAAAATGAGTGTCGTGTGCAAAGGTGACAGCGTTTTTCTTCAATAAACTCTGGTTTGAATCAGTACAAAATA